>NC_088424.1:37713388-37728388 GCF_034236695.1 Oncorhynchus nerka
GCTAGTAAATAAATAACCAAAGCAATTTGTGTAGTACTTGTAACGACGTTCTTCATTTGTCGAAAGAGAGGACCGAAATGCAGCGTGGTGGTTACTCATGTCTTTAATGAATGAAATGACGATACATGAAATAACTGAATAAACAAAACAACAAACGGAACGTGAAACTTATTACAGCCTATCTGGTGATACTACACAGAGACAGGAACAATCACCCACGAAATACACAGTGAACCCAGGCTACCTAAATACGGTTCCCAATCCGAGACAACGAGAATCACCTGACTCTGATTGAGAACCGCCTCAGGCATCCAAGCCTAACTAGACACACCCCTAATCATTCGCAATCCCAAATCCCAATAAAACCCCAATACGAAACACAACACATAAAGCCATGTCACACCCTGGCCTGACCAAATAATAAACGAAAACACAAAACACTATGACCAAGGCGTGACAGAACCCCCCCCCCTAAGGTGCGGACTCCCGGACGCACCTCAAAACCATAGGGAGGGTCCGGGTGGGGGTCTGTCCATGGTGGCGGCTCCGGCTCGGGACGTGGACCCCACTCCATAAAAGTCATAGTTCCTCCCCTTTGCGTCCTGGGATAATCCACCCTCGTCGCCGACCATGGCCTAATAGTCCTCACCCAGAACCCCACTGAACTGAGGAGCAGCTCGTGACTGAGGGGCAGCTCGGGACAGAGGGGCAGCTCGGGACAGAGGGGCAGCTCGGGACAGAGGGGCATCTCGGGACAGAGGGGCATCTCGGGACAGAAGCAGCTCGGGACTGAGGGGAAGCTCGGGACTGAGGGGTAGCTCGGGGCTGAGGGGCAGCTCGGGACTGAGGGGCAGCTCGGGACTGAGGGGCAGCTCGAGACTGAGGGGCAGCCCGGAACTGAAGGGCAGCCCGGAACTGAGGGGAAGCCCAGTACTGAGAGGAAGCCCAGTACTGAGAGGAAGCCCAGTACTGAGAGGAAGCCCAGTACTGAGATGAAGCTCAGGTAGGTAGTAGGCTCCGGTAGATCCTGGCTGGCTGGCGGATCTGGAAGATTTAGGTTGACTAGCAGATCTGGAAGATTCTGGTTGATTAGCAGATCTGGAAGATTCTGGTTGACTAGCAGATCTGGAAGATTCTGGTTGACTAGCAGATCTGGAAGATTCTGGTTGACTGGCAGATCTGGAAGATTCTGGTTGACTGGCAGATCTGGCTGCTCTATGCATACTGACAGCTCTGACTGCTCCATGCAGGCTGACAGCTCCTTGCAGACTGGCAGCTCTTTGCAGACTGGCAGCTCTGGCTGCTTCATGCAGACTGACAGCTCTGACCGCTCCATGCAGGCTGACAGCACCCTGCAGACTGTCAGCTCCTTGCAGACTGACAGCTCCTTGCAAACTGACAGCTCCTTGCAGACTGGCAGCTCCTTGCAGACTGGCAGCTCCTTGCAGACTGGCAGCTCTGGCTGCTTCATGCAGACTGACAGCTCTGACTGCTCCATGCAGGCTGACAGCACCCTGCAGACTGTCAGACCTTTGCAGACTGACAGCTCTGGCTGCTTCATGCAGACTGACAGCACCTCTGGCGGATCCTGGCTGACTGGCACTTCTGGCGGATCCTGGCAGACTGGCGACGCTGGGCAGACTGGCGACGCTGGGCAGACTGGCGACGCTGGGCAGACTGGCGGCGCTGGGCAGACTGGCGGCGCTGGGCAGACTGGCGGCGCTGGGCAGACTGGCGACGCTGGGCAGACTGGAGACTCCGGCAGCGCTGTAGAGGAGGAAAGTGCTGGCTGCGCTGAACAGGAAAGGCGCACTGGAGGCCTGGTGCGTGGTGCTGGAACTGGTGCTACAGGATCGAGGACACGCACAGGAAGCCTGGTGCGGGGAGCTGCCACCGGAGGACTGGAGTGTGGAGGTGGCACAGGATGGGCTAGACCGTGAAGGCGTACTGGAGATCTTGAGAGCAGTGTTGGCACAGGACGTGCAAGGCTAGGGATGTGCACAGGAGGCCTGGTGCGTGAGGCTGGCACCAACTTCACCAGCCGACTAACACGCACCTCAGGTTGAGTATAGAGCGCTAACTCAGGTGCTATCAAATCCCCGACACGATCCGTCGGACGAATATCGTATCTATAGCACCAAGCTAGCAACTCCCTCATTACTCTCCACTCCACTTTCCCCATTAACTCCTTCACAGTCTCTGCTTCGCTCACCTCTAACACCGGCTCTGGTTCTGGTCTCCTCCTTGGCTCCTCACGATAAACAAGGAGAGTTGGCTCAGGTCTATCTCCTGACTCAGCCACTCTCCCTCTGAGCCACCCCCCAATACATTTTTTGGGGTGACTATCGGGTTTCGCTCTGCGCCGCCGTGTCTGTTTCTCCAACTCCATTTGCCTATAGCCCTCTTCGCATTGCTCCAGCGAATCCCAGGCGGGCTCCTGCACTCTCTCTGGGTCGGCCGCCCACCTGTCTATTTCTTCCCACGTCGTATACTCCATGCCTCTACCGTCCATAACGTCCTCCTTTCGCTGCTGCCTGTTAACACGCTGCTCGGTCCGAGTGTGGTGGGTGATTCTGTAACGACGTTCTTCGTTTGTCGAAAGAGAGGACCGAAATGCAGCGTGGTGGTTACTCATGTCTTTAATGAATGAAATGACGATACATGAAATAACTGAATAAACAAAACAACAAACGGAACGTGAAACTTATTACAGCCTATCTGGTGATACTACACAGAGACAGGAACAATCACCCACGAAATACACAGTGAACCCAGGCTACCTAAATACGGTTCCCAACCCGAGACAACGAGAATCACCTGACTCTGATTGAGAACCGCCTCAGGCAGCCAAGCCTAACTAGACACACCCCTAATCATTCGCAATCCCAAATCCTAATTAAACCACAATACGAAACACAACACATAAACCCATGTCACACCCTGGCCTGACCAAATAATAAACGAAAACACAAAACACTATGACCAAGGCGTGACAGTACTGAATCATGAGTAAGGCTGGGGTTTTTACAGATCCAAGAAGGTTACGACTGTTCAGAATGATGATATGATAAGAGGTTATTATTTAATACGTTGACTGTTTTATGGATGTTATGGGTAAAGACCTTTAGAGTTTAATTTGGGAGATGGTAACTCTATAAACAACCTCTCTCGTGGTGCCCCAAATTCCTAATGAGTTCATTGTTACATGATTCATTTAATCTGGTAACAATTAAACATAGTTAGTTGATTAGATAAATCACACTCATCAGATTAATTCAAGCAAAGTCAAAGCTTAAAAGCTTATTTCCATTGTGGTCCTTTTGAAGAGGAAAGGAAGGAAGGGGAATGCAACATGGTTATGCTGCAATAGTAGTGGCAACAGACAATGACAGACAAAATTGTTGTTTGATTCATAACATGAGATGAGTACAATTCCCTTTCCTAATAAATAACTATGGGCAGGTACATATTCCTTGTCTCACATGCCCTTAACTTCTTGGTGACGGGGCAGTATTTTCACATCCGGATGAAATACATGCCCAAATTCAACTTCCTGCTACTGATCTCCAGAAGATAAGATATGCATATTATTAATAGATTTGGATAGAAACACTCTGAAGTTTCTAAAACTGTTTGAATCATGTCTGTGAGTATAACAGAACTTATTTAGCAGGTGAAACACCAAGGACAAACCATTCAGATCTTCTGTTTTTTTTGAGGTCACTCTCTTTTCAATGGGGTTTCATTGGGAATCCAGATTTCGAAGGGACCTTCTTGCAGTTTCTATCGCTTCCACTGGATGTCAACAGTCTTTAGAAATTGGTTGAGGTTTTTCCTTTGTGTAATGAAGAAGTACGGCCATCTTGAACGAGGGTAACTTGAAGTGTACTGTTAGATAGAGGCGCGTGACCAGAAAGCTAGCTGCAGTTTGTTTTCCTCCTGTATTGAACACAGATCATCCCGTCTTCAATTTTATTGATTATTTACGTTAAAAAATACCTAAAGTTGTATTACAAATGTAGTTTGAAATGTTTTGGCAAAGTTTACAGGTAACGTTTGAGAAATTTTGTAGTCACATTGCACAAGTTGGAACCGGTGTTTTTCTGGATCAAACGCGCCAAATAAATTGACATTTTAGATATATATCGACGGAATTAATCAAACAAAAGGACCATTTGTGATGTTTATGGGACATATTGGAGTGCCAACAAAAGAAGCTCGTCAAAGGTAAGGCATGAATTATATTTTTATTTCTGCAATGTCGCGCCTGCAGGGTTGAAATATGCTTTTCTCTCTTTGTTTACGGAGGTGCTATCCTCAGATAATAGCATCGTTTGCTTTCGCCGAAAAGCCTTTTTGAAAGGCTGGATTCACAACAAGTGTAGCTTTAATTTGCTATCTTGCATGTGTGATTTAATGAAAGTTTGATTTTGATAGTAATTTATTTGAATTTGGCACTCTGAATTTTCCCTGGCTTTTGGCCAGGTAGCGTCCCACATATCCCAGATAGGTTAATATATAAAACAATCAATCCCTAATATATACAAGACAATCACAATATGAGAAACAACAGGCACGAAATATGCTAACCCGGGCATTTTCCTTCTCAGCCACGTACTATAATCTGACCGCTCACTTTTATGACATGCTACTATTTAACCATTTCTTTCAGTGAGAACTTGAAACTGCCTATGGAGGTTATAAGTTTCAAATTCTTAGGAAGACTATTCTAAAGAATGGCAGTTTCTTTCCCCATTCCACTTTTAAATCTAAAGAAACAACGTCAGTTTCACTCCTTCTAGTGGAATGGTTCTGGTTATCCTGTACCAAGTTAAAGTAGTTAAATAGGTACCTGGGGACCATAAAGTGGATGTACAAGAGACAAATTCATCTGAGAGATTCTCGCCTCCACTTTGAGTGGGAATCCTGACTCATTTGTTTTGAGATGTCTGCAATTTATTTTGTATTATCTTGGGGGCATTATTGTACCAGGAAGAGCATGCATAGTCAAAGTGACACTGAACAAGAGCCCCTGCCAATGCCCCCATTGCATTCTTATCCAGATATTTGGAGGTTCATGCCAGAAACCTAATGTTATGGTTCACTTTGGAGATAACGTTTTGTGCCATGATCTCCACTCTCAGATGGTTATCTAGCACACATCCAAGATCATTAGCAGAGTATTTTGCTGTGACTACTATGTCACCTACTACCACCTTAAAATCAAGGGATTTCCTCAGTTTCACTTTGGACCCGAACAAGATATTTTTCCAAGGTGAAGAGACAGCTTATAGACATAGACATTGACTGACATTCAAGTGGATCCAGCAAACTCCCTTGGGGTACCCTGTAGTACAAGATTTTGGGTTTAGACAGTGTCCCATGCACATCTACCATGTGTTTTCTTCCATGCAGAAGATAACCCATTTTACTGCTAAATTGTTAATGCCCTTGGCTCTTAGTTTGATTAACAGAATCTCATGATCCACTGTATCAAACGCCTTTTGAAGATCTAACATAACAATACCACGCAATTTCTCTCCATCTACTTCCTTCCGTATGTGGTCAGTTAGATATAGTAGGCAAGTGTCGGTGGAATGGGGTTTTCTAAATCCAGATACCATAGGTTATGCAAGGAAATATAACTGTCAATCTGCTTGTACATAATCTTTTACATGACTTTCGATAAAACACACAGGATTGAGACAGGCTGGTAGTTTCCGTTATCTAACTTATTCACTTTTTTTATACAAAGGAATGACCCATGCGAGTTTTATTCCACTGGGAAAACACCCTAGTTCAATAGACAGATTCACAATGTGAGTTCCACAGGGGGTGATAACTACTGCAGCATCCTTTACAAATCTGGACGGAATGTTGCCAAAGCCAGTTGCCTTGGAATGCATCAAGTGCATTAAGCTTCTTTAGCACAGTTGACTCAGACACCTCCTAAAACGAAAAGGCATCTACTTGAATCCCCTGCTGTGAGTAAAACTGCTAGACATAACTCTCCCCATAGCAACCTGATTGACAAGGTAACTTGCTAAGTAATGTATTAGCTATAGTTGTAAAATAGCTATTCAGGCTGTCTGCAACCATGGTCTTGTCTGATGTTACCTTTCCTCCGATGTCCAAGCTAAGATCTTTAATCTAAGGTCTTTAATCTGTTACTGTAACCTAACAGCTTCAGACACTTCCATAATTTACTCAGATTGTTCCCATTAAAATAATCTTTCTTGGCCTTCTGTATCATCTTGTTGACCTCATTTCTTAATTTCTTATAGTCTATAAATATATAATCTACCCAGGACTTCCTGAACTCCAGAAAGGATTCATTTCTATGCTTAATTGCCTTTAAAATGTTATCGTTTCTCCATGGTTCTGTTCTTTGCTTAATTCTAAAAAAAAACTCTGGACCTTCTTATCTACAGCATCATAAAACAATTATTTAAAATGGCCCCAGGAATTTTCCACCTCATTGCATTTCAATACAGAAGACCAGTCCAATTTGCTCAAACAATTAACAAAAATATCTACACTATAATTCTTCATAGACCTCATTTTTATTGAGTAATGACAATTAAAAACTTATTTCTGAACCTTCCTACTATAGAAAATGATTGGATGATCCCTGAGCCCATAGTGTACAACCCCACTGTTTCAAATCCTTGATCTATCCGACACCAACATAAGGTTAATGATGGTTTGGGTAGAAGGACAGACCCTGGTGGCCTCATTCATCTGCTGGTATAAGGCAAACAGATTACAGAAATTCTTAAGAGCTTTAAAAGTAGCATGGCCCTTCTTGAACATATCTGTGTTAAAATCACCAGTAACAACAACCTCTGATTTACCAAAATCTGCATAGTTGGAGCAAGTCTCCTCCAACAATTCATAAAACTTGTACTGTTCTGGTGGTCTGTAACAGGTTCCGACTATAATGGGTTTGTATTCTGGTAATAAAATGTCCAACCACACAGCTTCAATCTCGTCACGGCTTAAATCTGATCTATAGTTGAAGCAACATCTGAGCTTAATAAATACAAACTCCCCCGCCTTTTCGATTGCGGTCTCTTCGAATTACTACATCATTTCCAACTTCAATCTCTTGAACCATCTAACCATGTTCCGGCAAAGCAAAGCATTCCCACCTTACAGTTACCGGAGAGTAGGCACATTTCCTTAATCTTTGGAAGAAGACTGTGTAGAAGAAGGATGTGTAGCCCTCTCATAGAAAACACCTTTGCTAGATAAGAATTGTATACCTGTCATGTATACCTATACACCATTCGTGTGTGTGTTTAATAAAAATATTTGAAACAGAAAACACCTTTGCCAGAGTCAAGTTATCCTCATCTGTTGGGACTATGTTGGGGAATAATCAGAATTGGTTGGTAACATAGGTAAGATGTTTTATATTCATCATATGCTTATGAGTTATTTCTCATAAGAATGTATTTTGTTGTACTATAGTGGTGGCCATTTGCAGTATCTGTTCTATGTCAAGACTAAGTTGTTTGGGCTGGAGAGAGGGGAGAGGTCATGCGTGTATCTCTTGGCTCCACAATGTCTGTGTGCCAGTCAGTGTGTCTCTGTGATCTTGTCAAGATAGGATGGATTTGATATATGCCTGTTGATATGGAGGATTGGTTTATGGTTCTGGGGTTTGAGTAAGGAGACAAAGCTGAACAATGTATTATGTCTATGCTGTCTGACTATGTGTGTTCTTTGCTATTAAAGGATCTCAGTTGCAATGTAGAGGGGGCTCTCAGAGTATTCACTGATAGACACTGAATTGATCTGAGAGTCACAGGGTTGTGATAGAGCTCATATAATTAAAGATGGACTAACTCTGACTTGTGTTGTGGTTTGCTCTCATGATTTGGTAAATAGAGGAAATTTCCACGACAACTATCAGATGAAATTGTTCACTTGAGATGAGTGTTGACTACATGCAGTCCAATCCCAGCAGTGAAGCTCCTTCCAAGGTTCACACTAGCATCAGAAAGGGGGTTTGACTTTCCCATCCCCTGCACCTATCCCCAGGCTTCTCCACGTCCAATCGGCACAACTGACTGTCTCGACTGGGGCCTCCCTCGGCATCCTCTCCTGGTCTCCCTGCAGTGCACCGATAGGGGCCTCCCTCGGCATCCTCTCCTAGTCTCCCTGCCGTGCTCCGACTGGGGCCTCCCTCTGCATCCTCTCCTGGTCTCCCTGCCGTGCTCCGACTGGGGCCTCCCTCTGCATTCTCTCCTGGTCTCCCTGCCGTGCTCCGACTGGGGCCTCCCTCTGCATCCTCTCCTGGTCTCCCTGCCGTGCTCCTACTGGGGCCTCCCTCTGCATCCTCTCCTGGTCTCCCTGCCGTGCTCCGACTGGGGCCTCCCTCGGCATCCACTCCTGGTCTCCCTGCCGTGCTCCGACTGGGGCCTCCCTCTGCATCCTCTCCTGGTCTCCCTGCCGTGCTCCGACTGGGGCCTCCTCTGCATCCTCTCCTGGTCTCCCTGCCGTGCTCCGACTGGGGCCTCCTCTGCATCCTCTCCTGGTCTCCCTGCCGTGCTCTGACAGGGGCCTCCCTCTGCATCCTCTCCTGGTCTCCCTGCCGTGCTCCGACTGGGGCCTCCCTCTGCATCCTCTCCTGGTCTCCCTGCCGTGCTCCTACTGGGGCCTCCTCGGCATCCTCTCCTGGTCTCCCTGCCGTGCTCCGACTGGGGCCTCCCTCTGCATCCTCTCCTGGTCTCCCTGCCGTGCTCCGACTGGGGCCTCCCTCTGCATCCTCTCCTGGTCTCCCTGCCGTGCTCCTACTGAGGCCTCCTCGGCATCCTCTCCTGGTCTCCCTGCCGTGCTCCGACTGGGGCCTCCTCGGCATCCTCTCCTGGTCTCCCTGCCGTGCTCCGACTGGGGCCTCCCTCTGCATCCTCTCCTGGTCTCCCTGTCGTGCTCCGACTGAGGCCTCCCTCGGCATCCTCTCCTGGTCTCCCTGCCGTGCTCCTACTGGGGCCTCCCTCAGCATCCTCTCCTGGTCTCCCTGCCGTGCTCCTACTGGGGCCTCCCTCGGCATCCTCTCCTGGTCTCCCTGCCGTGCTCCTACTGGGGCCTCCCTCTGCATCCTCTCCTGGTCTCCCTGCCGTGCTCCGACTGGGGCCTCCCTCTGCATCCTCTCCTGGTCTCCCTGCCGTGCTCCGACTGGGGCCTCCCTCTGCATCCTCTCCTGGTCTCCCTGCCGTGCTCCTACTGAGGCCTCCCTTGGCATTCTCTCCTGGTCTCCCTGCCGTGCTCCGACTGGGGCCTCCCTCTGCATCCTCTCCTGGTCTCCCTGCCGTGCTCCGACTGGGGCCTCCCTCTGCATCCTCTCCTGGTCTCCCTGCCGTGCTCCTACTGGGGCCTCCCTCTGCATCCTCTCCTGGTCTCCCTGCCGTGCTCCGACTGGGGCCTCCCTCTGCATCCTCTCCTGGTCTCCCTGCCGTGCTCCGACTGGGGCCTCCCTCGGCATCCACTCCTGGTCTCCCTGCCGTGCTCCGACTGGGGCCTCCCTCTGCATCCTCTCCTGGTCTCCCTGCCGTGCTCCGACTGGGGCCTCCCTCTGCATCCTCTCCTGGTCTCCCTGCCGTGCTCCGACTGGGGCCTCCCTCTGCATCCTCTCCTGGTCTCCCTGCCGTGCTCTGACAGGGGCCTCCCTCTGCATCCTCTCCTGGTCTCCCTGCCGTGCTCCGACTGGGGCCTCCCTCTGCATCCTCTCCTGGTCTCCCTGCCGTGCTCCTACTGGGGCCTCCCTCGGCATCCTCTCCTGGTCTCCCTGCCGTGCTCCGACTGGGGCCTCCCTCTGCATCCTCTCCTGGTCTCCCTGCCGTGCTCCTACTGAGGCCTCCCTTGGCATCCTCTCCTGGTCTCCCTGCCGTGCTCCGACTGGGGCCTCCCTCGGCATCCTCTCCTGGTCTCCCTGCCGTGCTCCGACTGGGGCCTCCCTCTGCATCCTCTCCTGGTCTCCCTGTCGTGCTCCGACTGAGGCCTCCTCGGCATCCTCTCCTGGTCTCCCTGCCGTGCTCCTTCTGGGGCCTCCCTCAGCATCCTCTCCTGGTCTCCCTGCCGTGCTCCTACTGGGGCCTCCCTCGGCATCCTCTCCTGGTCTCCCTGCCGTGCTCCTACTGGGGCCTCCCTCTGCATCCTCTCCTGGTCTCCCTGCCGTGCTCCGACTGGGGCCTCCCTCTGCATCCTCTCCTGGTCTCCTGCCGTGCTCCGACTGGGGCCTCCCTCTGCATCCTCTCCTGGTCTCCCTGCCGTGCTCCTACTGAGGCCTCCCTTGGCATCCTCTCCTGGTCTCCCTGCCGTGCTCCGACTGGGGCCTCCCTCGGCATTCTCTCCTGGTCTCCCTGCCGTGCTCCGACTGGGGCCTCCCTCTGCATCCTCTCCTGGTCTCCCTGTCGTGCTCCGACTGAGGCCTCCCTTGGCATCCTCTCCTGGTCTCCCTGCCGTGCTCCTACTGGGGCCTCCCTCAGCATCCTCTCCTGGTCTCCCTGCCGTGCTCTGACTGGGGCCTCCCTCGGCATCCTCTCCTGGTCTCCCTGCCGTGCTCCTACTGGGGCCTCCCTCGGCATCCTCTCCTGGTCTCCCTGCCGTGCTCCGACTGGGGCCTCCCTCGGCATCCTCTCCTGGTCTCCCTGCCGTGCTCCTACTGGGGCCACCCTCGGCATCCTCTCCTGGTCTCCCTGCCGTGCTCCGACTGGGGCCTCCCTCTGCATCCTCTCCTGGTCTCCCTGCCGTGCTCCTACTGAGGCCTCCCTTGGCATCCTCTCCTGGTCTCCCTGCCGTGCTCCGACTGGGGCCTCCCTCTGCATCCTCTCCTGGTCTCCCTGTCGTGCTCCGACTGAGGCCTCCCTTGGCATCCTCTCCTGGTCTCCCTGCCGTGCTCCTACTGGGGCCTCCCTCAGCATCCTCTCCTGGTCTCCCTGCCGTGCTCTGACTGGGGCCTCCCTCGGCATCCTCTCCTGGTCTCCCTGCCGTGCTCCTACTGGGGCCTCCCTCGGCATCCTCTCCTGGTCTCCCTGCCGTGCTCCGACTGGGGCCTCCCTCGGCATCCTCTCCTGGTCTCCCTGCCGTGCTCCTACTGGGGCCACCCTCGGCATCCTCTCCTGGTCTCCCTGCCGTGCTCCGACTGGGGCCTCCCTCTGCATCCTCTCCTGGTCTCCCTGCCGTGCTCCTACTGAGGCCTCCCTTGGCATCCTCTCCTGGTCTCCCTGCCGTGCTCCTACTGGGGCCTCCCTCTGCGTCCTCTCCTGGTCTCCCTGCCGTGCTCCGACTGGGGCCTCCCGCTGCATCCTCTCCTGGTCTCCCTGCCGTGCTCCGACTGGGGCCTCCCTCGGCATCCTCTCCTGGTCTCCCTGCCGTGCTCCGACTGGGGACTCCCTCGGCATCCTCTCCTGGTCTCCCTGCCGTGCTCCGACTGGGGCCTCCCTCTGCATCCTCTCCTGGTCTCCCTGCCGTGCTCCTACTGAGGCCTCCCTTGGCATCCTCTCCTGGTCTCCCTGCCGTGCTCCGACTGGGGCCTCCCGCTGCATCCTCTCCTGGTCTCCCTGCCGTGCTCCGACTGGGGCCTCCCTCGGCATCCTCTCCTGGTCTCCCTGCCGTGCTCCGACTGGGGACTCCCTCGGCATCCTCTCCTGGTCTCCCTGCCGTGCTCCGACTGGGGCATCCCTCTGCATCCTCTCCTGGTCTCCCTGTCGTGCTCCGACTGAGGCCTCCCTTGGCATCCTCTCCTGGTCTCCCTGCCGTGCTCCTACTAGGGCCTCCCTCAGCATCCTCTCCTGGTCTCCCTGCCGTGCTCCGACTGGGGCCTCCTCGGCATCCTCTCCTGGTCTCCCTGCCGTGCTCCTACTGGGGCCTCCTCGGCATCCTCTCCTGGTCTCCCTGCCGTGCTCCGACTGGGGCCTCCCTCGGCATCCTCTCCTGGTCTCCCTGCCGTGCTCCGACTGGGGCCTCCCTCGGCATCCTCTCCTGATCTCCCTGCCGTGCTCCTACTGGGGCCTCCCTCTGCATCCTCTCCTGGTCTCCCTGCCGTGCTCCGACTGGGGCCTCCCTCTGCATCCTCTCCTGGTCTCCCTGCCGTGCTCCTACTGGGGCCTCCCTCGGCATCCTCTCCTGGTCTCCCTGCCGTGCTCCGACTGGGGCCTCCCTCTGCATCCTCTCCTGGTCTCCCTGCCGTGCTCCTACTGAGGCCTCCCTTGGCATCCTCTCCTGGTCTCCCTGCCGTGCTCCGACTGGGGCCTCCCTCGGCATCCTCTCCTGGTCTCCCTGCCGTGCTCCGACTGGGGCCTCCCTCTGCATCCTCTCCTGGTCTCCCTGTCGTGCTCCGACTGAGGCCTCCCTCGGCATCCTCTCCTGGTCTCCCTGCCGTGCTCCTTCTGGGGCCTCCCTCAGCATCCTCTCCTGGTCTCCCTGCCGTGCTCCTACTGGGGCCTCCCTCGGCATCCTCTCCTGGTCTCCCTGCCGTGCTCCTACTGGGGCCTCCCTCTGCATCCTCTCCTGGTCTCCCTGCCGTGCTCCGACTGGGGCCTCCCTCTGCATCCTCTCCTGGTCTCCCTGCCGTGCTCCGACTGGGGCCTCCCTCTGCATCCTCTCCTGGTCTCCCTGCCGTGCTCCTACTGAGGCCTCCCTTGGCATCCTCTCCTGGTCTCCCTGCCGTGCTCCGACTGGGGCCTCCCTCGGCATTCTCTCCTGGTCTCCCTGCCGTGCTCCGACTGGGGCCTCCCTCTGCATCCTCTCCTGGTCTCCCTGTCGTGCTCCGACTGAGGCCTCCCTTGGCATCCTCTCCTGGTCTCCCTGCCGTGCTCCTACTGGGGCCTCCCTCAGCATCCTCTCCTGGTCTCCCTGCCGTGCTCTGACTGGGGCCTCCTCGGCATCCTCTCCTGGTCTCCCTGCCGTGCTCCTACTGGGGCCTCCTCGGCATCCTCTCCTGGTCTCCCTGCCGTGCTCCGACTGGGGCCTCCTCGGCATCCTCTCCTGGTCTCCCTGCCGTGCTCCTACTGGGGCCACCCTCGGCATCCTCTCCTGGTCTCCCTGCCGTGCTCCGACTGGGGCCTCCCTCTGCATCCTCTCCTGGTCTCCCTGCCGTGCTCCTACTGAGGCCTCCTTGGCATCCTCTCCTGGTCTCCCTGCCGTGCTCCTACTGGGGCCTCCTCTGCGTCCTCTCCTGGTCTCCCTGCCGTGCTCCGACTGGGGCCTCCCGCTGCATCCTCTCCTGGTCTCCCTGCCGTGCTCCGACTGGGGCCTCCTCGGCATCCTCTCCTGGTCTCCCTGCCGTGCTCCGACTGGGGACTCCCTCGGCATCCTCTCCTGGTCTCCCTGCCGTGCTCCGACTGGGGCCTCCCTCTGCATCCTCTCCTGGTCTCCCTGCCGTGCTCCTACTGAGGCCTCCCTTGGCATCCTCTCCTGGTCTCCCTGCCGTGCTCCGACTGGGGCCTCCCGCTGCATCCTCTCCTGGTCTCCCTGCCGTGCTCCGACTGGGGCCTCCCTCGGCATCCTCTCCTGGTCTCCCTGCCGTGCTCCGACTGGGGACTCCCTCGGCATCCTCTCCTGGTCTCCCTGCCGTGCTCCGACTGGGGCATCCCTCTGCATCCTCTCCTGGTCTCCCTGTCGTGCTCCGACTGAGGCCTCCCTTGGCATCCTCTCCTGGTCTCCCTGCCGTGCTCCTACTAGGGCCTCCCTCAGCATCCTCTCCTGGTCTCCCTGCCGTGCTCCGACTGGGGCCTCCCTCGGCATCCTCTCCTGGTCTCCCTGCCGTGCTCCTACTGGGGCCTCCCTCGGCATCCTCTCCTGGTCTCCCTGCCGTGCTCCGACTGGGGCCTCCCTCGGCATCCTCTCCTGGTCTCCCTGCCGTGCTCCGACTGGGGCCTCCCTCGGCATCCTCTCCTGATCTCCCTGCCGTGCTCCTACTGGGGCCTCCCTCGGCATCCTCTCCTGGTCTCCCTGCCGTGCTCCGACTGGGGCCTCCCTCGGCATCCTCTCCTGGTCTCCCTGCTGTGCTCCGACAGCAGATGGAAGGATTAGGTTGGTTGTCATGATCAAGGTCTGAAAGATCTCTAATTATCATGCATACCTGAAAGACAGATCTCTATTTATCATGCATACCTGAAAGACAGATCTCTATTTGTCATGCATACCTGAAAGACAGAGCTCTATTTGTCATGCATACCTAAAATACAGATCTCTATTTGTCATGCATACCTGAAAGACAGATCTCTATTTGTCATGCATACCTGAAAGACAGATCTCTATTTGTCATGCATACCTGAAAGACAGATCTCTATTTGTCATGCATACCTGAAAGACAGATCTCTATTTGTCATGCATACCTGAAAGACAGATCTCTATTTGTCATGCATACCTGAAAGACAGATCTCTATTTGTCATGCATACCTGAAAGACAGATCTCTATTTGTCATGCATACCTGAAAGACAGATCTCTATTTGTCATGCATACCTGAAAGACAGAGCTCTATTTGTCATGCATACCTGAAAGACAGATCTCTATTTGTCATGCATACCTGAAAGACAGATCTCTATTTGTCATGCATACCTGAAAGACAGATCTCCATTTGTCATGCATACCTGAAAGACAGATCTCTATTTGTCATGCATACCTGAAAGACAGATCTCTATTTGTCATGCATACCTGAAAGACAGATCTCTATTTGTCATGCATACATGAAAGACAGAGCTCTATTTGTCATGCATACCTGAAAGACAGATCTCTATTTGTCATGCATACCTGAAAGACAGATCTCTATTTGTCATACATACCTGAAAGACAGATCTCTATTTGTCATGCATACCTGAAAGACAGATCTCTATTTGTCATGCATACCTGAAAGACAGATCTCTATTTGTCATGCATACCTGAAAGACAGAGCTCTATTTGTCATGCTTACCTGAAAGACAGATCTCTATTTGTCATGCATACCTGAAAGACAGATCTCTATTTGTCATGCATACCTGAAAGACAGATCT
>NC_088424.1:37730888-37935888 GCF_034236695.1 Oncorhynchus nerka
GGGAGAGAGAGGAGGGAGGGAGGGATAAAAAGGGAGAGAGAGGGGAGGGAGGGATAAAAGGGAGAGAGAGGAAGGGAGGGATAAAGGGGAGAGAGAGGAGGGAGGGATAAAAGGGAGAGAGGGAGGGAGGGATAAAAGGGAGAGAGAGGAGGGAGGGAGGGATCAAAGGGAGAGAGAGGAGGGAGGGATAAAAGGGAGAGAGAGAGGGAGGGAGGGATAAAAGGGGGAGAGAGGAGGGAGGGATAAAAGGGAGAGAGGGAGGGAGGGATAAAAGGGAGAGAGAGGAGGGAGGGAGGGATAAAAGGGAGAGAGAGGAGGGAGGGATAAAAGGGAGAGAGAGGAGGCTGTGTTTGGGCTCTAGGCGTTGGCCTCCTCTTACTCTGTCTGTCTAAATATCCCCTGTTGTAAGACACACACCCACACACTCGCAAACAAACACCCACCCACACACACACACACACACATACACACACACACACACACACACACACACATACATACACACACATACATACACACACACACACACACACACACACACACAGACACACACAGACAGTACATGAGGACTCATGGTGGTGGTGTAACTGAGTCCGGTTTGTAGGCCTCCTTGCTCGCACATGCTTTTTCAGTTCTGCCCACAAATTTTCAGGACTTTGTGATGGCCACTCCAATACCTTGACTTTGTTATCCAAAATCCATTTTGACACAACTTTGGAAGTATGCTTGGGGTCATTGTCCATTTGGAAGACCCATTTGTGACCATGCATTACCTTCGTAACTGATGTCTTGAGATGATGCTTCAATATATCCACGTAATTTCCCTCCTCATGAAGCCATCTATTTTGTGAAGTGCACCAGTCCCTCCTGCAGAAAAGCACCACCACAACATGATGCTGCCACCCCCATGCGTCACGTTTGGGATGATGTTCTTCGGCTTGCAGGCCTCCCACTTTTTCCTCCAAACATAACGATGGTCATTATGGCCAAACAGTTTTATTTTTGTTTCATCAGACCAGAGGACATTCCTCCAAAAAGTACGATCTTTGTCCCCATGTGCAGTTGCAAACCGTAGTCTGGCTTTTTTATGGCGGTTTTGGAGCAGTGGCTGAGCGGCCTTTCAGGTGATGTGTCGATATAGGGACTCGTTTTACTGTGGATATAGATACTTTTATACCTGTTTCCTCCAGCATCTTCACAAGGTCCTTCTGGGATTGATTTGCACTTTTCACACCAAGGTACGTTCATCTCTAGGAGACAGAACGCGTCTCATCCTTGGGAAATTGCTCCCAAGGATGAACCAGACTTGTGGAGTGCTACATTTTTTTTCTGGGGTCTTAGCTGATTTATTTGGATTTTCCCATGATGTCAAGCAAAGAGGCACTGAGTTTGAAGGTAGGCCTTGAAATACATCCACAGGTACACCTCCAATTGACTCAAATTATGTCAATTAGCCTATCAGAAGCTTCTAAAGTCATGACATCATTTTCTGGAATTTTCCAAGCTGTTTAAAGGCACAGTCAACGTAATGTATGTAAACTTCTGACCCACTGGAATTGCGATACAGTGAATTATAAGTGAAATAAACAATTGTTGGAAAAATGACTTGTGTCATGCACAAAGTAGATGTCCTAACCGACTTGCCAAAACTATAGTTTGTTATCAAGAAATGTATGGAGTGGTGAAAAACAAGTTAATGACTCCAACCTAAGTGTATGTAAACTTCCCACTTCAACTGTATTAAATGTATTCACTCCCTGAACTTGCTTCCCAACTCTCAGCGTACATCGTTACATTCTCATTTTTCACATCACGTGATTTTCACATCACTGTGTGGGAGGAAGAGAGATACCTCTCAGCTTCCCTATCAAATCTAAGTAAATTAACCACAATGACAAATTTTTTGATGAAGAATGCAACAACTTAAAAGAAATTGAGAAACCTATCCAACCAAAATCGTATAGAGACCCAGAAAACCTGAGCCTACGCCTTCACTTCTGTGAATCATTAAAACAATACAGAAATACACTAAGGAAATAGAAGCAACAGCAAGTCAGAAATCAGCTCAATGTAATTGAAGAATCCATTCTGGGAAAATTGGAAAACACCAAACAAACAGCATGAAGATGTATCTATCCAAACCAGAGATGTGTAAATAAACCACTTCTCCAAACAGCATGAAGATGTATCTATCCAAACCAGAGAGGTGTGGATAAACCACTTCTCCAAACAGCATGAAGATGTATCTATCCAAACCAGAGAGGTGTGGATAAACCACTTCTCCAATCTGTTTGACTCTTTAACAAAGATCAAACAGCATGAAGATGTATATATCCAAACCAGAGAGGTGTGGATAAACCACTTCTCCAATCTGTTTGACTCTTTTACAAAGATCAAACAGCATGAAGATGTATCTATCCAAACCAGAGATGTGTGGATAAACCACTTCTCCAATCTGTTTGACTCTTTTACAAAGATCAAACAGCATGAAGATGTATATATCCAAACCAGAGAGGTGTGGATAAACCACTTCTCCAATCTGTTTGACTCTTTTACAAAGATCAAACAGCATGAAGATGTATCTATCCAAACCAGAGATGTGTGGATAAACCACTTCTCCAATCTGTTTGACTCTTTAACAAAGATCAAACAGCATGAAGATGTATCTATCCAAACCAGAGAGGTGTGGATAAACCACTTCTCCAATCTGTTTGACTCTTTAACAAAGATCAAACAGCATGAAGATGTATCTATCCAAACCAGAGAGGTGTGGATAAACCACTTCTCCAATCTGTTTGACTCTTTAACAAAGATCAAACAGCATGAAGATGTATCTATCCAAACCAGAGAGGTGTGGATAAACCACTTCTCAATCTGTTTGACTCTTTAACAAAGATCAAACAGCATGAAGATGTATCTATCCAAACCAGAGATGTGTGGATAAACCACTTCTCCAATCTGTTTGACTCTTTAACAAAGATCAAACAGCATGAAGATGTATCTATCCAAACCAGAGAGGTGTGGATAAACCACTTCTCCAATCTGTTTGACTCTTTAACAAAGATCAAACAGCATGAAGATGTATCTATCCAAACCAGAGATGTGTGGATAAACCACTTCTCCAAACAGCATGAAGATGTATCTATCCAAACCAGAGATGTGTGGATAAACCACTTCTCCAAACAGCATGAAGATGTATCTATCCAAACCAGAGAGGTGTGGATAAACCACTTCTCCAATCTGTTTGACTCTTTAACAAAGATCAAACAGCAAAATACATGATCACATACAAATCTTAGAATCAACTATTAAAGACGACCAGAACCGACTGGATTCTCCGTTTACATTGAATGAACTAAAGGACAAAATACAAACCCTCCAACCAAAAAGGCCTGTGGTGTTGATGGTATCCTCAATGAAATGATCAAATATAGAGACCACGAATTCCAGTTGGCTATACTTAAACTCTTTATCATAATCTTCAGCTTTGGCATCTTCCTCAATATTTGGAACCAAGGACTGATCACCTCAATCCACAAAAGTGGAAACAAATTTAACCCCAATAACTACCGTGGGATATGCGTCAACAGCAAACTTGGGAAAATCCTCTGCATTAACAGCAGACTTGTCCATTTCCTCTGTGAAAACAATGTACTAATCAAATGTCAAATTATCTTTTTACCAAATTACCATACGACAGACCATGTACTCACCCTGCACACCCTAATTGACAAACAAACACACAAAAACACCAAAACAATGGCAAAATCTTCTCATTACATTTACATTACATTTACATTTAAGTCATTTAGCAGACGCTCTTATCCAGAGCGACTTACAAATTGGTGCTTTCACCTTATGACATCCAGTGGAACAGCCACTTTACAATAGTGCATCTAGGTCTTTTAAGGGGGGAGGGGGAGAAGGATTACTTTATCCTATCCTAGGTATTCCTTAAAGAGGTGGGGTTTCAGGTGTCTCCGGAAGGTGGTGATTGACTCCGCTGTCCTGGCGTCGTGAGGGAGTTTGTTCCACCATTGGGGGGCCAGAGCAGCGAACAGTTTTGACTGGGCTGAGCGGGAACTGTACTTCCTCAGTGGTAGGGAGGCGAGCAGGCCAGAGGTGGATGAACGCAGTGCCCTTGTTTGGGTGTAGGGCCTGATCAGAGCCTGGAGGTAGTGAGGTGCCGTTCCCCTCACAGCTCCGTAGGCAAGCACCATGGTCTTGTAGCGGATGCGAGCTTCAACTGGAAGCCAGTGGAGAGAGCGGAGGAGCGGGGTGACGTGAGAGAACTTGGGAAGGTTGAACACCAGACGGGCTGCGGCGTTCTGGATGAGTTGTAGGGGTTTAATGGCACAGGCAGGGAGCCCAGCCAACAGCGAGTTGCAGTAATCCAGACGGGAGATGACAAGTGCCTGGATTAGGACCTGCGCCGCTTCCTGTGTGAGGCAGGGTCGTACTCTGCGGATGTTGTAGAGCATGAACCTACAGGAACGGGCCACCGCCTTGATGTTATTTGAGAACGACAGGGTGTTGTCCAGGATCACGCCAAGGTTCTTAGCGCTCTGGGACGAGGACACAATGGAGTTGTCAACCGTGATGGCGAGATCATGGAACGGGCAGTCCTTCCCGGGAGGAAGAGCAGCTCCGTCTTGCCGAGGTTCAGCTTGAGGTGATGATCCGTCATCCACACTGATATGTCTGCCAGACATGCAGAGATGCGGTCGCCACCTGGTCGTCAGAAGGGGGAAAGGAGAAGATTAATTGTGTGTCGTCTGCATAGCAATGATAGGAGAGACCATGTGAGGTTATGACAGAGCCAAGTGACTTGGTGTATAGCGAGAATAGGAGAGGGCCTAGAACAGAGCCCTGGGGACACCAGTGGTGAGAGCGCGTGGTGAGGAGACGGATTCTCGCCACGCCACCTGGTAGGAGCGACCTGTCAGGTAGGACGCAATCCAAGCGTGGGCCGCGCCGGAGATGCCCAACTCGGAGAGGGTGGAGAGGAGGATCTGATGGTTCACAGTATCGAAGGCAGCCGATAGGTCTAGAAGGATGAGAGCAGAGGAGAGAGAGTTAGCTTTAGCAGTGCGGAGCGCCTCCGTGATACAGAGAAGAGCAGTCTCAGTTGAATGACTAGTCTTGAAACCTGACTGATTTGGATCAAGAAGGTCATTCTGAGAGAGATAGCGGGAGAGCTGGCCAAGGACGGCACGTTCAAGAGTTTTGGAGAGAAAAGAAAGAAGGGATACTGGTCTGTAGTTGTTGACATCGGAGGGATCGAGTGTAGGTTTTTTCAGAAGGGGTGCAACTCTCGCTCTCTTGAAGACGGGAGGGACGTAGCCAGCGGTCAGGGATGAGTTGATGAGCGAGGTGAGGTAAGGGAGAAGGTCACCGGAGATGGTCTGGAGAAGAGAGGAGGGGATAGGGTCAAGCGGGCAGGTTGTTGGGCGGCCGGCCGTCACAAGACGTGAGATGTCATCTGGAGAGAGAGGGGAGAAAGAGGTCAGAGCACAGGGTAGGGCAGTGTGAGCAGAACCAGCGGTGTCGTTTGACTTAGCAAACGAGGATCGGATGTCGTCGACCTTCTTTTCAAAATGGTTGACGAAGTCATCTGCAGAGAGGGAGGAGGGGGGAGGGGAGGAGGATTCAAGAGGGAGGAGAAGGTGGCAAAGAGCTTCCTAGGGTTAGAGGCAGATGCTTGGAATTTAGAGTGGTAGAAAGTGGCTTTAGCAGCAGAGACAGAGGAGGAAAATGTAGAGAGGAGGGAGTGAAAGGATGCCAGGTCTGCAGGGAGGCGAGTTTTCCTCCATTTCCGCTCGGCTGCCCGGAGCCCTGTTCTGTGAGCTCGCAATGAGTCGTCGAGCCACGGAGCGGGAGGGGAGGACCGAGCCGGCCTGGAGGATAGGGGACATAGAGAGTCAAAGGATGCAGAAAGGGAGGAGAGGAGGGTTGAGGAGGCAGAATCAGGAGATAGGTTGGAGAAGGTTTGAGCAGAGGGAAGAGATGATAGGATGGAAGAGGAGAGAGTAGCGGGGGAGAGAGAGCGAAGGTTGGGACGGCGCGATACCATCCAGTAGGGGCAGTGTGGGAAGTGTTGGATGAGAGCGAGAGGGAAAAGGATACAAGGTAGTGGTCGGAGACTTGGAGGAGTTGCAGTGAGGTTAGTGGAGGAACAGCATCTAGTAAAGATGAGGTCGAGCGTATTGCCTGCCTTGTGAGTAGGGGGAAGGTGAGAGGGTGAGGTCAAAGAGGAGAGGAGTGGAAAGAAGGAGGCAGAGAGGAATGAATCAAAGGTAGACGTGGGGAGGTTAAAGTCGCCCAGAACTGTGAGAGGTGAGCCGTCCTCAGGAAAGGAGCTTATCAAGGCATCAAGCTCATTGATGAACTCTCCGAGGGAACCTGGAGGGCGATAAATGATAAGGATGTTAAGCTTGAAAGGGCTGGTAACTGTGACAGCATGGAATTCAAAGGAGGCGATAGACAGATGGGTAAGGGGAGAAAGAGAGAATGACCACTTGGGAGAGATGAGGATCCCGGTGCCACCACCCCGCTGACCAGAAGCTCTCGGGGTGTGCGAGAGCACGTGGGCGGACGAAGAGAGAGCAGTAGGAGTAGCGGTGTTGTCTGTGGTGATCCATGTTTCCGTCAGAGCCAAGAAGTCGAGGGACTGGAGGGAGACATAGGCTGAGATGAACTCTGCCTTGTTGGCCGCAGATCGGCAGTTCCAGAGGCTACCGGAGACCTGGAACTCCACGTGGGTCGTGCGCGCTGGGACCACCAGATTAGGGGTGGCTGCGGCCATGCGGTGTGGAGCGTTTGTATGGTCTGTGCAGAGAGGAGAGAACAGGGATAGACAGACACATAGTTGACAGGCTAGAGAAGAGGCTACGCTAATGCAGAGGAGATTGGAATGACAAGTGGACTACACGTCTCGAATGTTCAGAAAGTTAAGCTTACGTAGCAAGAATCTAATTGACTAAAATGATTAAAATGATAGAGTACTGCTGGGGTAGGCTAGCTGCGTTGTTGACACTACCCTAATCAAGTCGTACCGTTGAGTGTGAAGTTTCTACAATGCTGCTTATCGGGAGCTAGCTGGCTAGCTAGCAGTGTTGGTTACGTTACGTTGCGTAGGAGAACGACAATAGCTGGCTAGCTAACCTAGAAAATCGCTCTAGACTACACAATTATCTTTGAAACAAAGACGGCTATGTAGCTAGCTATGTAGCTAGCTACGATCAAACAAATCACACCGTTGGGACTGTAATGAAATGAAGTGAAAAAGTGATACTACCTGTGGAGCGACGCGGAATGCGACCGGAATGCGAAAGTTCTATTCAGTAGACGTTGGCTGGCTATTGGCTAGCTAGGAGTGTCTCCTACGTTAAGGACGACAAAATAGCTGGCTAGCTAACCTCGGTGAATTAAGATAATCACTCTAAGACTACACACTCTAAACTACACAATTATCTTGGATACGAAGACAGCAAAGACAACTATGTAGCTATCTAATACTACACTAATCAAGTCGTTCGGTTGAGTGTGATAGTTACTACAGTGCTACGGTAGCCGGTGAACGTATGCTAGCTGCTAGGCAGATAGGAGGGCGACGAAATACAATAATAACGCAATTATCACTCTAAGACTCCACACTCTAAGCTACACAATTATCTTGGATACGAAGACAGCAAAGACAACTATGTAGCTAGCTATGTAGCTAGCTAACACTACACTAATCAAGACGTTCAGTTGAGTGTGATAGTACTACAGTGCTACGGTAGACGGTGAACGTGTTGGACAGATAGGAGACGACGAAATACGATAATTACGCAATTATCTTTGATACAACGACGACTATGTAGCTAGCTAAGAGGAAATTGCTAAGATTAGACAAATCAGACCGTTGTACTATAATGAAATGTAATGAAATGTAATGAAAAAGTTATACAACCTGCAGACCGAAGCGCGGATGCGACCAGATCGCTCCAACCCGGAAGCAGTTGGACCACCACAAAATGCTTTTGAATCAATTTGTCATGTGGGTTTGCTATACAAACTGATGGAAAGCGGTGTTTGGGGAAAAACATACGACATTATAAAATCCATATACACAAACAAGTGTGCGGTTAAAATGGGCAAAAAACACACATTTCTTTCCACAGGGATGTGGGCTGAGACAGGGATGCAGCTTGAGTCCCACCCTTTTTAACATATATATCAATGAATTGGTGAGGGCACTAGAACAGTGTGCAGCGCCCGGACTCACCTTCTTAGAATCAAATGTAAATCTCAGTAAGACAAATATGATGGTGTTCCAAAAAAGGTCCAGTGCCCATTCTAAAGTTCAATGGAACAGTAACTGAATGTCTCGATAGCCGGTCTGCCTGCTTTACATAGCAAGCCATGGCCACCTGAGTCAATGTCTGTAGGAGCGATCCATTTTCGTGAACAGGGTGGTGTACCTAATAAACTGACTGTATGTTGGATTTTTGTTTAGAGACTTGTTTAGATATTTGTTAAGAGACTTGGTGAAGCTGGTATATTGTAGAGTAATGTAATTGGCTTTTGGAAACCTGGAAGCATAATTGTTGTTCTGTTATACTGAGGTAAAGGGTTGAAGGTGCAGCTTTTACCTCTTAATGTGAATGCCTGAAACGACTGATTCACAACCAGTCATTCACCGCTATACAAAAATCACACAATGATCACACTCTTATCGCTCACTGCAGATGCACACACAGATGCACACAGACGCACACACACGCACACACGCACACACGCACGCACACACACACACACACACACACACACACACACACACACACACACACACACACACACACACACACACACACACACACACACACACACACACACACACACGACTGCAAATACAAAATAAAAACACGCAAACACACACATGGACACAACTCAACAGCTCTCTTTTCAGGGCTATTGTGCCGGAAAGAATTCACATGATGTAAACACGTCACTGCAGTAAATCACATAACGTCACATATCATGTTTACTAAAAACATTCCAACAAGAATAACCATGTGGAATTCAGTGATAAAAAGACCTGAGGGAAAATCATTGACATGATGATGGGGTGGCATTCATAAAACGCTAAAAATAAACTAGAGAAAGAATGATAACAGGCAGCATTGGAGCATGCTCAAATCTGGATTCACAGCCTATAGACTACAATAGTATTATGTTCCGTGGATCCATTTACCTACATGAAACACTAGGAAACACTATAGGAAACATTATAGGAAACACTAGTCAAGGATCATACTAGAGACTAGTCAAGGATCACATCACCTCCACCCTACCTGATACCCTAGACCCACTCCAATTTGCATACTGCCCCAATAGGTCCACAGACGATGCAATCGTCATCACACTGCCCACTGCCCTATCCCATCTGGACAAGAGTAATACCTATGTAAGAATGATGCTCATTGACTTCAGCTCAGCATTTCACTCCATAGTACCCTCCAAACTCGTAATTAAGCTCGAGGCCCTGGGCCTCGCCCTCGCCCAATGCAACTGGGTCCTGAACTTTCTGATGGGCCGCCCCCAGGTGGTGAGGGTAAGAAACAACATCTCCACCCCACTGATCCTCAACACTGCGGCCCCACAAGGGTGCGTTCTCAGCCCTCTCCTGTACTCCATGTTCACCCATGACTGCGTGGCCATGCACGCCTCCAACTCAATCATCAGGTTTGCAGACAGTGGTAGGCTTGATTACCAACAATGACGAGACGGCCTACAGGGAGGAGGTGACGGGACAGTAGTGGAGAAGGTGGAAAGTATTAAGTTCCTCGGTGTCCACATCACTGACTAACTGAAATGGTCCACCCACACAGACAGTGTGGTGAAGAAGGCGCAACAGCGCCTTTTCAACCTCAGGAGGCTGAAGAGTTTTTGGCTTGTCACCTACAACTTTTACAGATGCATAATCGAGAGCATCCTGTTGGGCTGTACCACCGCCTGGTACGGCAACTGCTCTGCCCACAACCGCAAGGCTCTCCGGTGGGTAGTGCAGTCTGCACAACGCATCACCAGGAGCAAACTACCTGCCCTCCAGGACACCTACAGATCATCATTGACAACAACCACCCTTGCCACTGCCTGTTAATCCCATATCATCCAGAAGGCGAGGTCAGTACAGTCCAGGTACAGACTATTAAACATCCATCACTACATAGAGTGGCTGCTGCCAACATACAGACTCAAATATCTTGTCACTTAAATGTAATAAATGGATACAATAAAGGCATCACTAGTCACTTTAAATAACACCACTTTAATAATGTCTACATATCCTAAATTACTCTTCTCATATGTACATACTGTATTCTATACCATCTACTGCATCTTGCCTTGTTCGGCCATCGCTCATCCATATATATATATATATATATAGCATTTCGCTACACTCGCATTAACATCTGCTAACCATGTCTACGTGACTAATAAAATGTGATTTGTTTTGATTTGATGTATATGAAACACTATATGAAACACTATAGGAAACACTATATGAAACACTATAGGAAACACTATAAGAAACATTATATGAAACACTATAAGAAACACTATTAGAAACACTATAGGAAACACTATAGGAAACACTATTAGAAACACTATAGGAAACACTATATGAAACACTATAGGAAACACTATAGGAAACACTATAGGAAACACTATATGAAACACTATAGGAAACATTATAGGAAACATTATAGGAAACATTATAGGAAACACTATATGAAATACTATATGAAACACTATAGGAAACACTATATGAAACACTATTAGAAACACTATAGGAAACACTATATGAAACACTATATGAAACACTATAAGAAACATTATATGAAACACTATAAGAAACACTATTAGAAACACTATAGGAAACACTATAGGAAACACTATTAGAAACACTATAGGAAACACTATAGGAAACACTATATGAAACACTATATGAAACACTATAAGAAACATTATATGAAACACTATATGAAACACTATTAGAAACACTATAGGAAACACTATAGGAAACACTATATGAAACACTATAGGAAACATTATAGGAAACATAGGAAACACTATATGAAATACTATATGAAACACTATAGGAAACACTATAGGAAATACTATATGAAATACTATATGAAACACTATAGGAAACACTATAGGAAACACTATAGGAAACATTATAGGAAACACTATATGAAATACTATATGAAACACTATATGAAACACTATTAGAAACACTATAGGAAACACTATAGGAAACACTATAGGAAACACTATAGGAAACACTATATGAAACACTATATGAAACACTATTAGAAACACTATAGGAAACACTATAGGAAACACTATAGGAAACACTATAGGAAACACTATATGAAACACTATATGAAACACTATTAGAAACACTATAGGAAACACTATAGGAAACACTATAGGAAACACTATAGGAAACACTATATCAAACACTATATGAAACACTATTAGAAACACTATAGGAAACACTATAGGAAACACTATAGGAAACACTATAGGAAACACTATATGAAACACTATATGAAACACTATTAGAAACACTATAGGAAACACTATAGGAAACACTATAGGAAACACTATATGAAACACTATATGAAACACTATAAGAAACACTATAGGAAACACTAGGAAACACTATAGGAAACACTATAGGAAACACTATAGGAAACACTAGGAAACACTATAGGAAACACTAGGAAACACTATAGGAAACACTAGGAAACACTATAGGAAACACTAGGAAACACTATAGGAAACACTATAGGAAACACTAGGAAACACTATAGGAAAAACGTTGAGTCAAACTAAGCTCATTTCCCCATATCCCTTAATACATTGCCAGAATGACATCATTGCGTACGCACATGAACACAAATATACACACATATACACACCGAGACAGCATTATGAAAATTATGAACACGCTTACACACAGCATTAGGATCACAGACGCTCGCTTGTGTGTGAGGTCAGAGGGGTTGGCTCTGTGTGTGAGATCAAAGGGGTTGGCTCTGTGTGTGAGATCAGAGGGGTTGGCTCTGTGTGTGCGGTCAGAGGGGTTGGCTCTGTGTGTGAGATCAGAGGGGTTGGCTCTGTGTGTGAGATCAGAGTGGTTGGCTCTGTGTGTAAGATCAGAGGGGTTGGCTCTGTGTGTGAGATCAGAGTGGTTGGCTCTGTGTGTCAGGTCAGAGGGGTTGGCTCTGTGTGTGAGATCAAAGGGGTTGGCTCTGTGTGTGAGATCAGAGGGGTTGGCTCTGTGTGTGAGATCAGAGGGGTTGGCTCTGTGTGTGAGATCAGATTGGTTGGCTCTGTGTGTGAGATCAAAGGGGTTGGCTCTGTGTGTGAGATCAGAGTGGTTGGCTCTGTGTGTGAGAACAAAGGGGTTGGCTCTGTGTGTGAGGTCAGATGGGTTGGCTCTGTGTGTGAGATCAAAGGGGTTGGCTCTGTGTGTGAGATCAAAGGGGTTGGCTCTGTGTGTGAGATCAGAGTGGTTGGCTCTGTGTGTGCGGTCAGAGGGGTTGGCCTATGTGTGTGAGATCAGAGGTGTTGGCTCTGTGTGTGAGGTCAGATGGGTTGGCTCTGTGTGTGAGATCAGAGGGGTTGGCTCTGTGTGTGTGTGTGTGTGTGTGTGTGTGTGTGTGTGTGTGTGTGTGTGTGTGTGTGTGTGTGTGTGTGTGTGTGTGTGTGTGTGTGTGTGTGTGTGTGTGTGTGTGTGTGTGTGTGTGTGTGTGTGTGTGTGTGTCTGTCTGCTGGAGTGAGATAAAGAAACAGAGGTCTGGTGATTTGTCTGTCTGTTTCTGTGTGCGTGTTTGTGTTAATGTGTGTGTGTGTTGGTGTGAGTGTGCATGCTTATGTGCGTGTGTTGGTCAGTGTGAGCGTGCGTGAGTTATTTGTCAGTGTGTATCTGTGCTCTGTGCAGTTTGTCAGATTGAGTGTGTTTGTATACAGAGCTGTGTCAATGCCAAACAGCCATTTATCACGGAGGGGTGAGGGAGCAAGGCTGGCCAAGCGGAAAGCTGACAGAGGCAAGGCTCAGGACAAGGGACCTGTTCTAACACTGCTATAATGCATCCTTCCTTGATTCCTTCCCTCATTAATTCCTTCCTCCCTTCTTGTTGTGTATGTGTGTGTGTGTGTGTGTGTGTGTGTGTGTGTGTGTGTGTGTGTGTGTGTTAATCTGTTCTTCCTTTGATCTCCTCTTCTAGTATTTTTGCCCGTGGGTCGAGTGCGCAGCTTTCAAGGCTTCCCATCTGGAATGTGGAGACAGAGAGACAGGGTTCCTGTTGAGTGAGGAGCACCTCGAGTCTTCCACCAGTTTCCCCTGCCACTGCAAGCACACAGCTCATATATGAGGGAGGGGGCCAATAAGCAGACAGGGAGAGACAGACAGATGGAGAAAGACACAAAGCATAGAGGAAAGCAGAGGCAACGGAAATATGCAGAGAGAGAGGGGGAGAGAAAGAGAGAGAGAGGGAGAGAAAGAGAGAGGGAGAGAAAGAGAGAGAGACAGAGTCTCAAACCCAATACCCCCCTTAGCCCTCCCCCTTGTTTTTGAGTGTTCCTTTGTGGAGGAGTCTCCCCCAAAAACAGAGCAACTAGTGGTAGGGAGAGATAAATAACCCTGGGGAATGGAACATCACTACATCACTTGCTCACATCAGAAGTGTTCAAAGGATAGCCTACCATGCAATTTGTTGACGACAAGGCTTGTTTTTCCACAATGCCTGTACTGGGAGCAGTAATACCTTTCCTTATATTTCTGCAAAACTGCAAAACAACAATGTTGTCATAATGTAGCCATCCTCTGTATATGGTTCAATGTGGAGTAGTAATGTAGCCATCCTCTGTCTATGGTTCAATGTGGAGTAGTAATGTATCCATCCTCTGTCTATGGTTCAATGTGGAGTAGTAATGTATCCATCCTCTGTCTATGGTTCAATGTGGAGTAGTAATGTAGCCATCCTCTGTCTATGGTTCAATGTGGAGTAGTAATGTAGCCATCCTCTATCTATGGTTCAATGTGGAGTAGTAATGTAGCCATCCTCTGTCTATGGTTCAATGTGGAGTAGTAATGTAGCCATCCTCTGTCTATGGTTCAATGTGGAGTAGTAATGTAGCCATCCTCTGGCTGTGGTTCAGTGTGGAGTAGTAATGTAGCCATCCTCTGGCTGTGGTTCAATGTGGAGTAGTAATGTAGCCATCCTCTGGCTTTGGTTCAATGTGGAGTAGTAATGTAGCCATCCTCTGTCTATGGTTCAATGTGGAGTAGTAATGTAGCCATCCTCTGGCTGTGGTTCAATGTGGAGTAGTAATGTAGCCATCCTCTGGCTGTAGTTCAATGTAGAGTAGTAATGTAGCCATTCTCTGCTGTGGTTCAGTGTGGAGTAGTAATGTAGCCATCCTCTGGCTGTAGTTCAATGTGGAGTAGTAATGTAGCCATCCTCTGGCTGTGGTTCAGTGTGGAGTAGTAATGTATCCATCCTCTGTCTATGGTTCAATGTGGAGTAGTAATGTAGCCATCCTCTGGCTGTGGTTCAATGTAGAGTAGTAATGTAGCCATCCTCTGTCTATGGTTATATGTAGAGTAGTAATGTAGCCATCCTCTGGCTGTGGTTCAGTGTGGAGTAGTAATGTATCCATCCTCTGTCTATGGTTCAATGTGGAGTAGTAATGTAGCCATCCTCTGGCTGTGGTTCAATGTAGAGTAGTAATGTAGCCATCCTCTGTCTATGGTTATATGTAGAGTAGTAATGTAGCCATCCTCTGGCTGTGGTTCAGTGTGGAGTAGTAATGTAGCCATCCTCTGGCTGTGGTTCAGTGTGGAGTAGTAATGTATCCATCCTCTGTCTATGGTTCAATGTGGAGTAGTAATGTAGCCATCCTCTGGCTGTGGTTCAATGTGGAGTAGTAATGTAGCCATCCTCTGTCTATGGTTCAATGTGGAGTAGTAATGTAGCCATCCTCTGGCTGTGGTTCAATGTGGAGTAGTAATGTAGCCATCCTCTGGCTGTAGTTCAATGTAGAGTAGTAATGTAGCCATCCTCTGGCTGTGGTTCAGTGTGGAGTAGTAATGTAGCCATCCTCTGGCTGTAGTTCAATGTGGAGTAATAATGTAGCCATCCTCTGGCTGTGGTTCAGTGTGGAGTAGTAATGTATCCATCCTCTGTCTATGGTTCAATGTGGAGTAGTAATGTAGCCATCCTCTGGCTGTGGTTCAATGTAGAGTAGTAATGTAGCCATCCTCTGTCTATGGTTCAATGTAGAGTAGTAATGTAGCCATCCTCTGGCTGTGGTTCAGTGTGGAGTAGTAATGTATCCATCCTCTGGCTGTGGTTCAGTATGGAGTAGTAATGTATCCATCCTCTGGCTGTGGTTCAGTGTGGAGTAGTAATGTATCCATCCTCTGGCTGTGGTTCAGTGTGGATTAGTAATGTAGCCATCCTCTGGCTGTGGTTCAGTGTGGAGTAGTAATGTAGCCATCCTCTGGCTGTGGTTCAGTGTGGAGTAGTAATGTAGCCATCCTCTGGCTGTGGTTCAATGTGGAGTAGTAATGTAGCCATCCTCTGGCTTTGGTTCAATGTGGAGTAGTAATGTAGCCATCCTCTGGCTGTGGTTCAGTGTGGAGTAGTAATGTAGCCATCCTCTGGCTTTGGTTCAATGTGGAGTAGTAATGTAGCCATCCTCTGGCTGTGGTTCAGTGTGGAGTAGTAATGTAGCCATCCTCTGGCTTTGGTTCAATGTGGAGTAGTAATGTAGCCATCCTCTGGCTGTGGTTCATGATCGAATATCATCGAATATTGTAAGAGCTTTCATTGTCTGCTTATATGCCCCTGTTATTTATCCTACGGTTCTGCAGGGAGAATACTGTCAGAACAGCACACGTTATGAGTTCTCTCACTGTCCATTTCAAAAGTGCTGAACAAATAGGCATATCCATCTTAGCTCGCTTATTAATGTCTTAATGGATATTATGGCTCGCCTCGTTTCCGTTCATCGTTCCCTTGTGCCATAGTTTGTACATTGTGTCACGCCTGCTCCCACGCCTGCTCTCTGGCGCTCGAGGGCGCCAAGCTGCCCTTCATTACGCCCACCTGTCACCATCATTACGTGCATCGGCGCAGTATTGGACTCAGCTGGACTCCATTACCTTGTTGGTTGTCCCTCTATATCTGTCTGCCCCTTAGTTTGTTCACTGTGTCAACATTGATGTTGTTACGTTTTCCCCTGTCCAGATGCTATCCTTATTTGCTTATTGTCTATTATTCATTACATGTTCACTCCCTATACTTGCTTCTCGTCTACCAGCGTTGGTCTTTACAGAATGCTGACACCACTATCTGAAGCATTGGGGAGTTCTTGTTTTTGGTTTTTGGTTGTGACGTCGGGTCCGGGTTCCTCAGTCGATGGAACCGGGTGTGCCTCAGCTGGCTCATCGGGCTTCCACGCCTTAGCTGGCTCGAGAGGTTCCCTTGCCTCTGTTGGCTCGGCAGGCTCCCATCCCACGTCGTGCCTCAGCCGGATCGCCAGGCTCCCATGCCTCAGCCGGCTCGTCGGGCTCCCACACCTCAACCGGTTTGTCGGGCTTCTATGCCTCAGCCGGATAGTCCAGCGCCCATGCCTCGGTCGGCCCATCAGGCTCGCCCAGTTGGGATGCCAGGTGGCACCCCTAGAGGGGGAGGTACTGTCACGTCTGCTCCCGCTTCCCCTCTCTGGCCCTCGAGGGCACCAAGCTGCTCTTCATTATGCACACCTGTCGCCATCATTACACACATCTGTGCAATATTGGACTCACCTGGCTTTGCTGGTATGCAGCTAAAAAATTGGTTGAGTTTGCCCCATCAGCAACCCAGATATAGATGGTCCATGAATCGTTGTATGCAAATGTGAGGAGATTACGTTAAATAGAACGGTCGGACATCTTGACATAACAGACAATCTCCAATCTCCCCCCCAAAAATGTTTTCACCAAATTAGTGGCGATTTTAGCATGTATATCTTAGTGGGCTAAGATATACATGCTAAAATCGCCACTAATTTGGTGAAAACATTTTTGGGGGGGGGGATTGGAGATTGTCTGTTATGTCAAGATGTCCGACCGTTCTATTTAACGTAATCTCCTCACATTTGCATACAACGATTCATGGACCATCTATATCTGGGTTGCATCTGGTTAACATGGCCCAACTTCACCTGCACACTAGAACTCAGTGCTAAAAGGGAGCAGCGATGACTTCATCAAGTCATCCAAAAACATGGCAGATATTGGATGAATATAAAATGTTAATATGGCTGTGAGTGATGGAAAATAAATCTGCCTCAGTATTTGAATAATTCACTGGATAATACAAGGTGATGAAATAAGTGTCTTATTAGGACTGTTCTAATCTGACTTCTCTATGTGGCCGTGTATGGAAATGATCTTTCTGAACCGGGTGTCAGTTAAACTGCAGTACCGAAGCAAGACTGTAGGAACAGTGCTTCTCGACCGGAACTCAGGCCCCTTGGAGTTATGGGAACCACTTGATAGGAAGTCTACATCTCGATTCGCTTCATTTGGAGGGCCAACTAGAGGGCTGAAAAGGCACTACGCCTCAGTCAAAGTTGAATCAGGACACCACTTCAACGCGATGCAGGATAGTGCAAAACGGGGGCGGAAGGCTAAGGAGAGGTATTGGGATACCTCCATTTCAATTATTTATTTCAAGCTATATTATGTTACTTGCATTGTAATTGTATCATATTGCTTTGGTAACATCCAATTGTCCCTTCCATGTTAATAAAGCTCAATTTGAATTTAACAAAATGTAATTTAAGAGAGAGAGAGAGAGAGAGAGAGAGAGAGAGAGAGAGATGGGAGAAAGAGGCTGAGTCCCTTCTATTGTTCATATAGCAGTGGGCTGAGAGAGGCACATAGCTGAAGCTTAAAAACAATTACCTTCTGGCTGAATGATGATTAGACACACAGCGTGTGAGTGGGAGCTGGAGAGGCCTACAAAAATCCCTCTGAGGAAGCAGAGGTGACGTACAGCCAGGAGACCCGGGTTTGAAACAATTGATCACATAGGCAGGGGAACCCTCTGTGTACTCTTCAAAGATAACAATTGATAACCACATTCAACATCACATCATTGTGAACTCGGATTGAGATTTAAACTTTAATAAGACGATTTTTCCACCAAAATATCCAAGACATTGCCTGGTCAATGCAAATGAGTATGTTTTCATCAATGTTTGGTGCCAACATGGAGGACACGGTGTTTTGCCCATCGATAGCTCCAGAACTATTGTATCTGCAGCACATTTTAACAGACAATCGTCATGGATACAAACTGGTGAGGGCCCAAAAAGATGACCATTTTGTTTTGCACAGAAACACAAGAAAAGTCTCTGTGAAGTGCAAAAAATCTTCACTCCCCCCCCCCCCCACACACACACACATTCTTAAATTGCATTTTTGTCCCCCCCTCCAGTTTTATTTGAATGTAATACAAATCAAGTCAACGGTGTGCTTTAGGACCATGCAGACAGCCCACATTTCCCCAGCACCCCAACTCCCCAGCTCCCCAGCTCCCCAGTCCACATCTTCCCAGCTCCCGAGCACCCCAGCTCCCCATCTCCCCATCCCTCCAGCTCCCCAGCTTCCCAGCGCCCCAGCTCCCCAGCCCTCCAGCTCCCCAGCTTCCCAGCTTCCCAGCTCCCCAGCGCCCCAGCTCCCCAGCCCTCCAGCTCCCCAGCTTCCCAGCTTCCCAGCTCCCCAGTGCCCCAGCTCCCCAGCGCCCCAGCTCCCGAGCACCCCAGCTCCCCATCCCTCCAGCTCCCCAGCCCTCCAGCTCCCCAGCTTCCCAGCTTCCCAGCTCCCCAGCTCCCCAGCGCGCCAGCTCCCGAGCACCCCAGCTCCCCATCTCCCCAGCCCTCCAGCTCCCCAGCTCCCCATCACTGCTGAATTAGCAAACATTTTAAAACTGAAGCACTCATTCATGACATCTGACATCACGAACTGAACTCTATTTGATATTCCCCCCCCCTTTATTTTGAGTACAAAACAGCGAATATTGCTGAAAAGCCAAAAGTTTGCATCCCTCTATCATATTATCTCTGTGGTATTGTATATATTCTATGATACTACCTCTGTGGTGAAAACTCTCAGAGAGAGAGAAAGAAATAGGGCCATTGGCATCGGTGTTGTGTTCTACCTCTGTGCTTTTCACAAAGAACGGATGTGAAAAGCTGAAATCATCTACAATCAGCCGTCTGTCAGGGATCCACTAAAAGGCTCCTCAACAACCCTGCTGCACACACAAACAGCCAGAGAGAAAGAGAGAGAGAGAGAGAGAGAGAGAGAGAGAGAGAGAGAGAGAGAGAGAGAGAGAGAGAGACATAGAGAGAGACAGAGAGAGACAGAGAGAGAGACAGAGAGAGAGAGAGAGAGAGAGAGAGAGAGAGAGACAGAGAGAGAGAGAGAGAGAGAGAGAGAGAGATAGAGAGAGAGAGAGAGACAGAGAGAGAGAGAGAGAGAGAGAGAGAGAGAGACAGACAGACAGACAGACAGACAGACAGACAGACAGACAGACAGACAGACAGACAGACAGACAGACAGACAGACAGACAGACAGACAGACAGACAGACAGACAGAGACAGAAATAGAGACAAAGTCAAGTCAAGGAGAAAATAAATCATAGAGCTTTAAAAGTGAAATGAGAAAGAGTAGAAGAAGTTGGAGGGAGAGCTGCTAGAACAAGACAGGGAGTATGAGAGTGAGACAGAGATAGAGAGAGAGAGAGAAGGCGAGAGAGAGAGAAAGAGAGTATCAGAGTCAGAGACAGCAACCCTGTGAAATATCTCCATTCTAATGAGATCACAAATTAGGCCGCCAACGAGCTGAACACTGAAACAGGCTAACGTGTGATCACCAGACTGGCTCATACAGTATATCTAAAACGCTCATATCTCCTTTCAAAAGCTCATATCTACTTCCAAAAAGCCCACAACTCACAACTCTACCCAAAAAGCTGCAATTTCACCCACCCACTCTAAACACCCAGACTGCTATCTCAAAACAGAGAGGGGGAGAGTCAGAATACGCGAGTGGCCCTTTGAGCTTGCTTTGAGAAAAGTGGACAAAATGGGGAAAGGAGAATTAGAGAAAGGATTAATGGGTGAGAGCAATCATTATTTGACAGATAGTGATGAGGTGGAAAAGCCAGAGTGGGCCTTGAACCAGTGATCTTGCAGATACAAGTCAAGTGCAGTACCTCCTGTGTCATTAAGTTTCAGGCCTTATGCTGTGGGGTGCTGTGGGGTGCTGTGGGGTTATACAAGGTGGATTCGACTGTAACGAACCTGTCAGAGCAACTCTACAGGAGACAGCTGTACCTGAGACTGAAAACACACCTTCAACACACCTTTAACTCACTTTCTCTCTGAAACAGTTGCCAATGGGCCAGTCGCCCAAAAATCGCTGAGAGAGAGAGAGAGAGAAATTTAAGTTGTGAAATTAGGAGAGAGAGAGAGAGAGAGAGAGTGCATACTGTATGTGTTTGTGAGTGTGTATAATAGCACTTTTTTTCAATGGTGGAGGGTTAACACACTGTTAGTTTAGCAGTACCCACTGTCTTTTTCTAAATTAGGGAGGAATAGGACACCCCCAACCGACAGCATGAGGTCAACCCCCCCTACCCCCGAACCAGCTCATGTATAGTCCACCCCCCTACCCCCCACCAGCTCATGTCTAGTCTACCCCCTACCCCCAACCAGCTCACGTCTAGTCCACCCCCTACCCCCACCAGCTCATGTCTAGTCCACCCCATTAACCCCCAACCAGCTCATGTCTAGTCCACCCCCTAGCCCCCAACCAGCTAATTTCTAGTCCACCCCATTAACCCCCAACCAGCTCATGTCTAGTCCACCCCCTAGCCCCCAACCAGCTCATATCTAGTCCACCCCCTACCCCCAACCAGCTCATGTATAGTCCACCCTCTACCCTCCAACCAGCTCATGTCTAGTCCACCCCTACCCCCAACCAACTCATGTCTAGTCCACCCCTACCCCCAACCAGCTCATGTATAGTCCACCCCCTTCCCCCAACTAGCTCATGTCTAGTCCACCCCCTACCCCCAACCAGCTCATGTCTAGTCCTCCCCCTACCCCCAACCAGCTCATGTCTAGTCCACCCCCTACCCCCAACCAGCTCATGTATAGTCCACCCCTACCCCCAACCAGCTCATGTCTAGTCCACCCCCAACCAACTCATGTCTAGTCCCCCCTACCCCCAACCAGCTCATTTCTAGTCCACCCCCTACCCCCAACCAGCTCATGTCTAGTCCACCCCTACCCCCAACCGACAGCATGAGGTCCACCCCCTTACCCCCAACCAGCAGCATGAGGTCCACCCCTTACCCCCAATTAGCAGCATGAGGTCCACCCCCTTACCCCCAATTAGCAGCATGAGGTCCACCCCCTTACCTCCCAACCAGCAGCATGAGGTCCACCCCTTACCCCCAATTAGCAGCATGAGGTCCACCCCCTTACCCCCAATTAGCAGCATGAGGTCCACCCCTTACCCCCAATTAGCAGCATGAGGTCCACCCCCTTACCTCCCAACCAGCAGCATGAGGTCCACCCCTTACCCCCAATTAGCAGCATGAGGTCCACCCCCTTACCCCCAATTAGCAGCATGAGGTCCACCCCTTACCCCCAATTAGCAGCATGAGGTCCACCCCTTACCCCCAATTAGCAGCATGAGGTCCACCCCTTACCCCCAATTAGCAGCATGAGGTCCACCCCTTACCCCCAATTAGCAGCATGAGGTCCACCCCTTACCCCCAATTAGCAGCATGAGGTCCACCCCCTTACCCCCCAATTAGCAGCCGAAGGAGCGTGGCTCAAATACTTTCAGTGTTCATATCTATTTACAGTATATCAAATCTAAAACATCAAATGTTTGAAGACAGATGGATCAGATGGATAACCAGAGAGTTGAATGAACATCAATCAGCACTTTGAGATATCAGCTGATCTAAGAAGGGCTATATAAATAAATTTGATTTGATTTGATCAATCAGACATCACACGAACACACACAGACACAGACAAATGTTGTTCTCTCTTGAAGGCCTATGATTCTGAAGTGTAGAATCCTCAGTATAGTAGCCTTGGGTTAGACAACTGCAGTTTTTCTAGTTCTTTGCTTTGCCACTAACATACTGCTAATTTGTTCATTTTCGAGCACACACACACACTGATGGACAGGCCCCTCAATAGATTACATTGTTAATTTCATCGACACCCAGGGGGTCTGATAGACTGGAATAAGCTATTGATCACGAAAGCTGTGGGGAGACACACACTCACACACACACACACACACACACACACACACACACACACACACACACACAGGGGGATACTATGACCCCTGCCAAGGAACTGGGACTGCACACTGAGAAGCACTTACTCCACGCTGACAATGGCAGATTAGGTAGAGCAGAGCTGCAGTCATCTTTTATGAGCTAGCCCTTATGAAGTGGGGCTGGTGTCTGAATGCTTCAGTTCAGTGCCTTCAGAAAGTATTCACAAACCTTGAGTTTTTCCACATGTTGTTCTGTTACAGCTTGAATTTAAAATGGATTTAATTGAGATTTTGTGTCACTGGCCTACACACATATTCCATCATGCCAAAGTGGCATTGTAAGGTCGCTTAAATAGGGGACCTTCAATACATTTGTAATTCAATGTTGTATAAAATGATAATGATAGGGTACGTTGTTGGGGCTGTATTTCTAGACCTAAAGAAAGCTTTTTATACTGTTAACCACGAGGTTCTCATTACAAAACTGTCCAAGTTAAACTTTTCCCCCAATGCCTTGGATGAAATCATACCTTTGAATGCAGAACCCAGTGTGTCAGAGTGAGCAATGAGCTGTCGCCCACTCTCAGCTATGATGTGGGCGTGCCCCAAGGGTCAATACTGGGGCCCCTGAAGTTCAAATGTATGCAGATGATACAGTGATATATATGTATGCAAAGAGCAAACAACAAGCTGCAAAATAACTCACTACTGTAATGGTCCAGGTTACAAAGTGGCTCAGTGACTCATGTTTGAATCTCAATGTGGAAAAAACAGCCTGCATGTTCTTCACAAAGAGGGCAACTGATGCTACTGAGCCAGATGTCTATGTGTCAGGGGAGAAGCTTCATGTGGTATCTGATGCTACTGAGACAGATGTCTATGTGTCAGGGGAGAAGCTTCATATGGTATCTGATGCTACTGAGACAGATGTCTATGAGCCAGGGGAGAAGCTTCATGTGGTATCTGATGCTACTGAGACAGATGTCTATGAGCCAGGGGAGAAGCTTCATGTGGTATCGATTTTAATTACCTTGGCATCATACTTGATTCCAACCTCTCTTTTAAAAGCAGGTGAAAAGGGTAACTAAAATAACCAAATTCAATCTAGCTATTTTTTTGATTCATACCAAATTGTTTGACTACAGATGTAGCAAAGCTGTACTTCAAATCTATGATACCCCCCAAGCTTGCTGTACAACATTAAAACCCATTCAGTCTGTCTACAAACAGGCTCTCAAAGTGCTTGATAGGAAGCCCAATAGCCATCATCACTGTTACATCCTCAGAAAGCATGAGCTCCTGAGTTGGGAAAATAATGTGCAATACACCGACGCATGTCTTGTATTCAAGATCCTAAATGGCCTGGCTCCCCTTCCACTCAGTACTTTTGTTAAACAGAAAACCCAAACCCATGGCAGCAGCCCACAAGGTCTGCCATGAAAGGTGACTGTATAGTTCCCTGAAGGGAAAGCACCTTTAGTCAAACTGCTTTCTCTGTGAGAGCTTCCCATGTCTGAAACACACTGCCATTAGACACACATAACTGCACCACCTATCAGACCTTTACTAAAAACATAAAGACATGGCTAGAGGCCAATCAGACGTGAACATAATCACTAGCTGTGTATTGCAGCTTTCCATGTTATCTGTTGTCTGTAGCTTGTGAGGTGTGGAAACACTGTTGTTTTTATATATTTTGATTTGTTGCTTTTTGTGCTACTTCTCTGTCTACATGATATGTGTTGCTTGGCCTATGTTTCTCTGTCTACATGCTACGTGTTGCTTGGCCTATGTTTCTCTGTCTACATGATATGTGTTGCTTGGCCTATGTTTCTCTGTCTACATGCTACGTGTTGCTTGGCCTATGTTTCTCTGTCTACATGCTACGTGTTGCTTGGCCTATGTTTCTCTGTCTACATGATATGTGTTGCTTGGCCTATGTTTCTCTGTCTACATGCTACGTGTTGCTTGGCCTATGTTTCTCTGTCTACATGCTACGTGTTGCTTGGCCTATGTTTCTCTGTCTACATGCTACGTGTTGCTTGGCCTATGTTTCTCTGTCTACATGATATGTGTTGCTTGGCCTATGTTTCTCTGTCTACATGCTATGTGTTGCTTGGCCTATGTTTCTCTGTCTACATGATATGTGTTGCTTGGCCTATGTTTCTCTGTCTACATGATATGTGTTGCTTGGCCTATGTTTCTCTGTCTACATGATATGTGTTGCTTGGCCTATGTTTCTCTGTCTACATGATATGTGTTGCTTGGCCTATGTTTCTCTGTCTACATGATATGTGTTGCTTGGCCTATGTTTCTCTGTCTACATGATATGTGTTGCTTGGCCTATGTTTCTCTGTCTACATGATATGTGTTGCTTGGCCTATGTTTCTCTGTCTACATGATATGTGTTGCTTGGCCTATGTTTCTCTGTCTACATGCTACGTGTTGCTTGGCCTATGTTTCTCTGTCTACATGATATGTGTTGCTTGGCCTATGTTTCTCTGTCTACATGCTACGTGTTGCTTGGCCTATGTTTCTCTGTCTACATGATATGTGTTGCTAGGCCTATGTTTCTCTGTCTACATGATATGTGTTGCTTGGCCTATGTTTCTCTGTCTACATGATATGTGTTGCTTGGCCTATGTTTCTCTGTCTACATGCTACGTGTTGCTTGGCATATGTTTCTCTGTCTACATGATATGTGTTGCTTGGCCTATGTTTCTCTGTCTACATGCTACGTGTTGCTTGGCCTATGTTTCTCTGTCTACATGATATGTGTTGCTTGGCCTATGTTTCTCTGTCTACATGATATGTGTTGCTTGGCCTATGTTTCTCTGTCTACATGCTATGTGTTGCTTGGCCTATGTTTCTCTGTCTACATGCTACGTGTTGCTTGGCCTATGTTTCTCTGTCTACATGCTATGTGTTGCTAGGCCTATGTTTCTCTGTCTACATGATATGTGTTGCTTGGCCTATGTTTCTCTGTCTACATGCTACGTGTTGCTTGGCCTATGTTTCTCTGTCTACATGCTACGTGTTGCTTGGCCTATGTTTCTCTGTCTACATGCTACGTGTTGCTTGGCCTATGTTTCTCTGTCTACATGCTACGTGTTGCTTGGCCTATGTTTCTCTGTCTGCATGCTACGTGTTGCTTGGCCTATGTTTCTCTGTCTACATGCTACGTGTTGCTTGGCCTATGTTTCTCTGTCTACATGCTACGTGTTGCTTGGCATATGTTTCTCTGTCTGCATGCTACGTGTTGCTTGGCCTATGTTTCTCTGTCTACATGCTACGTGTTGCTTGGCCTATGTTTCTCTGTCTGCATGCTACGTGTTGCTTGGCCTATGTTTCTCTGTCTACATGCTACGTGTTGCTTGGCCTATGTTTCTCTGTCTGCATGCTACGTGTTGCTTGGCCTATGTTTCTCTGTCTACATGCTACGTGTTGCTAGGTCTATGTTTTCTCTGTCTGCATGCTATGTGTTGCTTGGCCTATGTTTCTCTGTCTGCATGCTACGTGTTGCTAGGCCTATGTTTCTCTGTCTACATGCTACGTGTTGCTTGGCCTATGTTTCTCTGTCTACATTTACATTTACATTTAAGTCATTTAGCAGACGCTCTTATCCAGAGCGACTTACAAATTGGTGCATTCACCTTATGACATCCAGTGGAGCAGCCACTTTACAATAGTGCATCTAAATCTTTTAGGGGGGTGGGGTGAGAAGGATTACTTTATCCTATCCTAGGTATTCCTTAAAGAGATGGGGTTTCAGGTGTCTCCGGAAGGTGGTGATTGACTCCGCTGTCCTGTCCTTGAGTGGCCCTGCCAGAGACCAGACTTGAACCAGTTCGAACATCTCTGGAGAGACGCTCCCCATCCAACCTGAGAGCTTGAGAGGAGCTGCAGAGAAGGGGTAAACTCCCCAAATACAGATGTGTCAAGCTTGTAGCATCATACCCAAGACGACTCCAGCTTGTAGCATCATACCCAAGACGACTCCAGCTTGTAGCATCATACCCAAGACGACTCCAGCTTGTAGCATCATACCCAAGACGACTCCAGCTTGTAGCATCATACCCAAGACGACTCCAGCTTGTAGCATCATACCCAAGACGACTCAAGGCTGTAATATCATTGCCAAAAAGTGCTTCAACAAAGTACTGAGTAAAGGGTCTGAATACTTATGTAAATGTGATATTTGCAAAAAAAATCTATAAACCTGTTTTTACTTAGTCATTGTGGGGGTATTGTGTGTAGATGGATAAAAAAAAAATTAAAAAAAATTCCACTCATCAATTTTAGAATAAGGCTGTAACGTAACAAAATGTGGAAAAAGTTGAGGGGTCTGAATACTTTCCGAATGCACTGTATATGGTTCAAACTTGGCACAGACCTTCAGGATAAAAAACACAGATCCCTTTACATAGATTTGTAAAGACAGATTTTTCCTTTTTTCTTGTACAGGGTAGAGAACAACGCCAGACACTCTGGATGACACCCAATTAGCCAATTTGTGTTGAATCTGCAGATGCTACAATCAATCTTTGGACTTATGAATTAATGATACAAGTAAAATGCCAACGTTAAACATGATTAAAACTATAATGTTGACATCATACCTGTACATAGCCCACCTATAATTTAGCCCAAACAACTACCTCTTTCCCTACTGTATTTCATTGATTTATTTATTTTGCTCCTTTGCACCCCATTATTTCTATCTCTACTTTCTCTGTCTACATGCTATGTGTTGCTTGGCCTATGTTTCTCTGTCTACATGCTACGTGTTGCTTGGCCTATGTTTCTCTGTCTACATGCTATGTGTTGCTAGGCCTATGTTTCTCTGTCTACATGATATGTGTTGCTTGGCCTATGTTTCTCTGTCTACATGCTACGTGTTGCTTGGCATATGTTTCTCTGTCTACATGCTACGTGTTGCTTGGCATATGTTTCTCTGTCTACATGCTATGTGTTGCTTGGCCTATGTTTCTCTGTCTACATGCTACGTGTTGCTTGGCCTATGTTTCTCTGTCTACATGCTATGTGTTGCTTGGCCTATGTTTCTCTGTCTACATGCTATGTGTTGCTTGGCATATGTTTCTCTGTCTACATGCTATGTGTTGCTTGGCCTATGTTTCTCTGTCTACATGCTACGTCTTGCTTGGCCTATGTTTCTCTGTCTACATGCTATGTGTTGCTTGGCACATGTTTCTCTGTCTACATGCTACGTCTTGCTTGGCTATGTTGCTCTGTCTACATGCTACGTGTTGCTTGGCTATGTTTCTCTGTCTGCATGCTATGTGTTGCTTGGCCTATGTTTCTCTGTCTGCATGCTACGTGTTGATTGGCTATGTTGCTCTGTCTACATGCTACGTGTTGCTTGGCTATGTTTCTCTGTCTGCATGCTACGTGTTGCTTGGCATATGTTTCTCTGTCTGCATGCTACGTGTTGCTTGGCCTATGTTTCTCTGTCTGCATGCTACGTGTTGCTTGGCCCATGTTTCTCTGTCTACATGCTACGTGTTGCTTGGCCCATGTTTCTCTGTCTACATGCTACGTGTTGCTTGGCCTATGTTTCTCTGTCTGCATGCTACGTGTTGCTTGGCTATGTTTCTCTGTCTGCATGCTACGTGTTGCTTGGCTATGTTTCTCTGTCTGCATGCTACGTGTTGCTTGGCATATGTTTCTCTGTCTGCATGCTACGTGTTGATTGGCTATGTTTCTCTGTCTGCATGCTACGTGTTGATTGGCTATGTTGCTCTGTCTGCATGCTACGTGTTGCTTGGCTATGTTGCTCTGTCTGTGTTACGCCCCTGAAAACAGGGGAGAAATAATCACGAGAGTGATACGGTGTTGTATTCTCAAGTCAACATTTAGTTCAATCATTTTACAAAAGTAACACATTACATAACAGAAAACCCATTATACAAATAACACAGCAAAATATCTTATTAACAACACGCACGTTCATTCACAATCGACATAAAATGGCAGCTACTCTCAGTACGATGCTATCCTTCACTTCAACCGAGCAGGGCTAATATTACTCTCTTCAAACTTAACTCTAACTTCCTCAAGACGTTACTAAAACACACCTTAAACACTCTTGACATGTTCGCTAGTTATAACATTTAAATTACTATTTTTATCATCAATAAAGTACCTGAAAACAGGGGAGAAATAATCACGAGAGTGATACGGTGTTGTATTCTCAAGTCAACATTTAGTTCAATGAGAAAAAGACCGCGAATTTCCCCAGGAATATGGGTGGAGACCAGAGCAATCGATCTCCGGCTCATAGATTAAAAGCATTTCGTAGATCACAGATTAACACTTTTAGGCACCACAAAATAAAGTAATCAATATAACGTTTACACATTACTCTCACAATTCGTACCCTTTGACAGATTTGAACTTTATCACAATTATATGAATGTTATCAATCTCTATCAACTAATACTGAATGCATATTTTAACCTTAGATGTTTAAAGATCCTCACATACTATGAACTTACTAATACTTTTCAATGTATAACAGGCTATGAATATGTCCTTTAACCTGTCACACTCTCCCCGACAAAATAAATGTTGTCCCAACATTACCAACATTGTCTTCTTCAACAGTCCGTATGCACTGGACCTAGAAAATCCTCTTCTGTAAGGTAGTACTTGAGCAGAAGTCACGGGTCACAGTTCAAATATAACTAACAAGTTATATTCACAGTCCATATCTGTTGACCAGCTATATAACATAAGCAGTATTTTCTCATACTATTGATCAACAGTCCATCAATTTTAATGATCTATATGCATAGTCTGTAAATTGTCTCTTTTGACAGTCTGTGAAATCTGACAGTAGTCCATGGTCAAACATGTCAACTCTGTAGCCTCATGTTTGCTGAAGCCCATACATGTAAGGTGGCTGAAAGTAACATTGCTGTAGTGATGGCAGCCATGGAACCAGTCCTGGTGCAGAGTAGACAGGGAACAACTGTGGCTGTGGCTGTATACTGTAGCAGGAAGGGATACCAAGCTGATCATAGGTGATACGTCTTGGAGGGTGTCTCTCTCTTTGTGGCAGCTGGTAGGCTGGTTCCTCAGGTTCAGCAGCATCAGTATATGAAGGAAAGGCACTTGGTGGACGATCATCAGGCAAATTTTCAGCAGGCAAGTTAATCTCCTCAGCAGGTAGGTCTTTAACTGTTGTTGTCTCCTCCAGCCGCTTTTCAACAAGAGGCTGTGCTGGTAGCGTATCAGGGACTGGCACTGCAACTGTCCGTTTCACTGTTGGGGGCCTGTGTTCCCACTCTCTCGCTGGTTCAGCATTCCTCTCCTCAGGTACTGTAGGAGATGTGGGAACCTGTAGCGGCTCATGATGAAGGTCATATTCATCCCCACTGTCTTCATCAGAATCTAGAGTCTGTGATGCAGGCTGGTGTCTCCTCGTTTTCTGACTTTTGTCCACTTTGGTCATTTGTGTCTCAAAAGGTAAGTGGTCACAGGACATGAGCAGATTTCTGTGCAGGACCCTGGAGCGTCCCCTACCCTTTTCTGGTCTCAATTCATAAATCGGCAGGTCTGAACCCATTTGTCTCACCACTGTGTGAATTGTATCTTCCCAATAGTTACGGAGTTTTCCTGGTCCTCCTCTTGGTGTCAGGTTTTTAATCAGAACTCGCTCGCCAGGCTGTAGCACTGAACTCCTAACTTTAGTGTCATAGTACTTCTTACTTCTTTCAGCGGCTTTCTGAGCATTTTCATTTGCAATGGCGTATGCTTCTTCCATCCCTCGTTTCCAGTTCTCCACGTATTCTCGCTGGTTACTGGAACCTGCCTCTGTGCACAATCCAAAGAGCATATCAACTGGAAGCCTGGGTGATCTCCCAAACAGAAGATAAAATGGTGAATAGCCAGTCACTTCGCAACTGGTGCAGTAATAGGCATAAACCAGTTTGTTCAGAGACTCCTTCCAATTTGACTTTTGTGTCTCAGTTAGTGTCTTTAACATTTGCAACAATGTTCTGTTCATGCGTTCCGCTTGACCGTTTCCCATCGGGTGATAGGGTGTTGTCCTGGACCCCGCCATGCCACTGAGTTTCTTTAACTGATGGAACAACTGATTTTCAAATTCTCCCCCTTGGTCATGGTGGATGCGGGACGGGAACCCAAACTTCAGAGCAAAATCATTGAAGATGAGATTTGCAGCAGTTTTACCTGACTTTGATGTGGTGGCGTAGGCTTGAGTGAAACGTGTAAAATGATCAACAATCACGAGGATGTACTCATATCCCCCTTTGCATCTGTCGAGATGAAGGAAGTCTATACATACCAGTTCAAATGGCTGTGTTGTCACAATGTTTGTCAGAGGAGCTCTTGTTGCATGGGCTGGCCTTTTCTGCTTGACACAGCTACAAGTTTTAGTCACATAGTGCTCGATGTCAGATTGCATATATGGCCAGAAGAAGCGGTCACGTACTAGTGATACAGTGCGGTCAGTACCTTGGTGTCCCATGTTATTGTGCAACTCTTCCATCACTTTACCTTTGTACTGCTCTGGTAGAACTAACTGCTTGCGGGCTGTAGTGATTCTGTACAAAATGCCATCACTGTCTATTGTCAATTTGTCCCATTCTCTGAATAGGCATTTTGTCTTTGGACTGAATTTCTTTTGCTCTTTAACTGGCGGTTTGGAACCCGACAGTTTGAAATTGAGCACAGGACGGATGACTGGATCAGATTCTTGTGCTTCTCTAATCCCATCTTTTGGGATCGAGCTGGTTGTTGCAGTGGTTGTCTCACCTTCAGCTGATACTGACATAGATGCAGCTGAAAATGACCAAGGTACAACAGCCTCTTTCTGTACCTCAACTGCTTGTATCGTGGCGGCGATGGTGTCTGGTGGAAGCTCCTCAGAACATTCTCTCATCAGTGACTCTACATCCAGTGGCATCCTTGACAAAGCATCTGCATCACCGTTCTCTCTGCCTGGCCTGTACTTTATTGTAAAGTGGAAATCAGCCAAGTCTGCAACCCACCTGGAAGTGGTTGCGTTCAGTTTTGCAGTAGACAGAATGTAGCAGAGCGGGTTGTTATCGCTGTATACAGTGAAGGTCGGAGCATAGTACAAATAGTCATGGAACTTATCAGTGATTGCCCATTTTAGAGCTAGAAATTCTAGCTTGCTCGAGTGGTAGTGATAGTTCTTCTCAGCTGCTGTTAAGGTTCGAGAGCCATAAGCAATGACCCTAAGCTTCCCTCTTGCTTTTGATAAAGAACTGCTCCCAAGCCTTGGTGTGACGCATCAGTGTGTACAACAAATGGCTGAGTGAAATCAGGGAAACCTAAAACTGGTGGGTGAAGCAAACACTCAATCAGCTGTTCAAGTGCCTGTTGATGCTGGTCAGTCCACAGGATTGGCTTGTTTGAGGGCACCACATGACTTACTTTCTTTGTTTTTGTTTTCCGTGGGTGGTCAGGTAATTTCTCTGAATCTGCTTTCAGGAGGTCATACAGGCAGCTGGCACTCCTAGAAAAGTCTTTGATGTACTGTCTGTAGTAAGTGAGTAAACCAAGCATTTTTCTGAGCTGGCCCACAGTCTCTGGTCTGATTTCTTTCAATGCTCTTACTGCTTCAAAATCGGCTGGGTCAACTCGGCTGCCCTCTGCAGACACTATTCTGCCCAAATAACGGACCTGGGGTTTAAAGAGATCACACTTACTTGGTTTGAGTTTAATGCCATACTCTCTGAGACGCTGCAAAACTTTTCGCACATCATTCACATGGCTGTTGAATGTTTTACTGAAAACTAGCGTGTCGTCCAGATAAGGAATGCAGATGTTATCCCGGAGCCCTTCCAAACACTCCTCCATACACCGCTGAAAAGCTGCAGGAGCGTTCATGAGGCCGAATGGCATACGTATCCACTCATAGAGTCCCCACGGTGTCACAAATGCTGTCAGTGGTCTGCTTTCTTCAGAGATGAACCCTGGTGATACGCTTTCCCCTGATCTAAGAGGGAGAACCAGGAATTACCACCTAAACTGTCCATGATGTCTTGGACCCGAGGGATGGGCTGGCGGTCGGGATGTGTCTTTCTGTTCAGATCTCTGTAATCTATACACAACCGGAGGGTCCCGTCCTTCTTACGAACGCACACGACAGGTGAGGAATATGAAGAGTTTGACTTCCTAACCCAGCCCTGGACTATGAGGTCATAAATGTAACCCTTCATCTCCTGATACAGTGGCCTGGGCACTGACATGTATGTGCGCTTTACTGGTTCAGAGTCCTTTAGAGAAATAGTCATTTTCAATCGTTCAATGCAGCCAATGTCATTGTCTGATCTGGAGAAGGAGTGACACTCTTCTCTAAGCATTTTCCTAACAACCTCTCTCTGTTCTTCGGTTAGGTGAGTTAAACCTACTGGTGGATCCCACTGTTCAGTAGCAGTACATGGGGTTCGAACGCTGGTGTGATTCACTGTGGCTGAGGTGACAGTTTTTTCAAAGACTTGGGCAGGTAACACAGTCATAATGGTTTGTACTGTACCGATTATTGTGCGTCCTAGCAGGGCAATGTCGTGGTCAGTGGGGTTAGAGACATCAAGCAGGATAACTGGAAAAACACCTTTACTGACTCTGACTAGTGTGTCAAAGAACTCAAGGTCATCTGGCCACTGCGGGTTCAGGTCTGGCTGGAAAAGCATTGTCATGTCATCTTTGAAAGGCTGGGAAACTACACGGCACTCAATCTGAATGCTACTGTGTTTTGGTACAGCAACCTTCTCTTTCTTGGTTTTCACTGCGTATTCATCTGTCTGTTCTGCGCTAACAGCCTGTATAAAAGCCCTCACCTTGTTTCTTTTGAGGCTTGGGAAAGCTGTTTTTACTGTACTGTATCGTTTAGTCTTTTCGGTCATTGTCAGGATGTGCTCGATAACATTGAAACCTATGATGGGATGAGATAGGTGACAGCCTTTCATTACCAGCACTGGGATGATCAGTTCCTTTGTTTGGTCAGTTTCAGAGGCTAGACGAAAAGTTGTTTCAATCCATCCCAGGTACGGCATTTCAGTCCCATTTGCTGCAGTCAACCTTAGATCATCAGGTGAGTCCAAGATTTCTGAAACATCTCTCAGCCTTGCGTTTGGGAGAGATTCCTCTTTCCATCGTTCATCAATGACCGATACCTGAGAGCCTGTGTCCCATAAAGCTTGGAGGTGGTGGCGATTCAGGTGACACTCAATAAGGCACTGTCTGCCGACTAGCGAGGTGACCTTACGGGGTGGCAACCTTGAGCTAGGGATGGTAAGGAGTGGGCATTTTTCTCTGTGCAGGAAAACCTTTCACTGGTAGAGTCAATTTTCAGGTGAGTGCATTTTTTCTTATGTTTAGTCCAATGTTGGTTTTGACATACTTTGGAACAGTACAGTGTCTCTTTACATGATGAACATTGTTTCAGGTTCTCAAATGACTCTTCTCTGGCACAATTTGCACATTTCTGGGACTTTTTGGTAGCTACGGTTAACACTCGTCCCTCAGCGGTAACCCGTTTCCGTTTAAAGGGGCCTCCCTTGATGGTCTGGCTCCCGGATTTTACATCCAGCTTGAAAATGTTCTCCACTCCCACATCGGAAGCAGTGTGTGCAGCGTGCATCTGTTCTGGCCTGCTGGCAGACAAAACACCTCCTTGGAGCTTGAGCAGAGTGGTTGGTATACCGGTTAGGTGCATATTGATGCTGTGCAGGCTCAAGTGCTTGGGACCGACTGTAGTTGCTGTAATACTGCTGCTGGGAAACAGGTGGCTGGGGGTCCCTATCTGGCCTCCTAACTGGGGGTGGGGCATAGGCACAAGGCTGTGACTGAAACATAGGCTGCTGTAATGTCTCCTTAATCTGAGCAATCTCTGCACTGAGACCTTTTAGAGAAGCTACACCTGTCTTAAGTTCAGCTAACTCTGTTAACAGTTCTGCGGGTATCGTAGCTTTGGCTTCCTTCACAGGACACTTTGCAGATGGCATATCCTCTAACTGGACTACACTTACAGTTGTAGCAGGCTGTGGGGCATTAAACCGCTTTTTGTTTCGTCTTTCTCTCTCATTAGCACAAGCAATGTTAAGCTTCTCTAGCAAAACCTCATCTGATGTTTCGCTCTCTAGCAGGAGAGGCTGCATGTCTATCCTGATACTGTCACTCTGGAGACCCGTAAGGACTGTGTGAAAACACATGCTCTGGACTAGAGCAGGGTCATACTTAAGCCCTGATTCTGACTCCTGGGATGCAAACAGTACTTTTTGCCTCAAATCTAAAACGCGCATCAGGAAGCTTTGAGGGGTCTCCTTTCTATGCTGTGCTTCTGAAGCTAGCTGTTTGTAAAGCTCTGTTGCACTCTTCTCTTGGAAGTGGGAACGCAGGATACATCTAAGTGTGGGAAGAGTAAGCTGGGGTTTACCTTCCAAGTAGCTGCGTAGCTGTGAGCCTGGAGAAATAGCCCTGACTACTGCGTCTACTATTTCTACCTCAGGATATCCTCTGTTAAGTCAATTTTCAATCTGATGGGCAAGGCTGGAAAAAATCAGTTTTTCTTTTTGGCCCGGTTCACCTATCTGACCAGAAATTTTAAACTCTTTGCGCCAGTATGAGCTGGGCTGTGCATTGGGTGAGAGCGGCACGCTCCCCTGAAGATTGGCATGGTGTTGGGGCTGACGCAGAGAATCACTGGCTTTGGCTGCAGTAATCTGCTCAGTTCCCACCCCTTGTTGTGGGGTTACAGTTCTCAGTTCCTCTATTCTGTGATGTGTTCCAGCTGGTTCAATATCATGGTCAATTTGCCCTGTTTTGTTATCTCTGCCACTGATCATCTCTGTCATTTCGTCTTTAAGTAGCAACAATTCCGACATGCCGCCATCTTCTAACTCTGTGACTTCCTCTCTTTCAAGGAACATCATAATGCGAGTCATTAATGCTATGCGGGATTTGTCTTTAACATCTCTTCTCTGTTCGCCTGATATTTCAAGGAAATCACATATCTCTAGTAATTTGTCTTTAGTCAGGGTGTGCAATTCTCCTACTACCTCTTCCTGTAGTTCTTCCAAGGCGCTTGTCATGTTGACAGAACAGGAGGAACTTTTACTGTGCAGGAGTTGACTCTGAATTAGATGGTCCTTACTGTCTCTGATGGTCGATCAATGGCCTCAGTTGACACGTACTTAACCACTAACTTCCAACTTCCTCCAAACAGCAACACTTTCCTCACTGCAGCCTGCCTGAGTTGTTATGTGGAGATTTAGCTGGCTCGGAATTCAGCGACCAGGATGTGGAAACTGGACATCTGAGCAGCTATCTCAGCGGAGCCTCCAAAAATGTTACGCCCCTGAAAACAGGGGAGAAATAATCACGAGAGTGATACGGTGTTGTATTCTCAAGTCAACATTTAGTTCAATCATTTCACAAAAGTAACACATTACATAACTGAAAACCCATTATACAAATAACACAGCAAAATATCTTATTAACAACACGCACGTTCATTCACAATCGACATAAAATGGCAGCTACTCTCAGTACTATGCTATCCTTCACTTCAACCGAGCAGGGCTAATATTACTCTCTTCAAACTTAACTCTAACTTCCTCAAGACGTTACTAAAACACACCTTAAACACTCTTGACATGTTCGCTAGTTATAACATTTAAATTACTATTTTTATCATCAATAAAGTACCTGAAAACAGGGGAGAAATAATCACGAGAGTGATACGGTGTTGTATTCTCAAGTCAACATTTAGTTCAATGAGAAAAAGACCGCGAATTTCCCCAGGAATATGCGTGGAGACCAGAGCAATCGATCTCCGGCTCATAGATTAAGAGCATTTCGTAGATCACAGATTAACACTTTTAGGCACCACAAAATAAAGTAATCAATATAACGTTTACACATTACTCTCACAATTCGTACCCTTTGACAGATTTGAACTTTAACACAATTATATGAATGTTATCAATCTCTATCAACTAACACTGAATGCATATTTTAACCTTAGATGTTTTAAGATCCTCACATACTATGAACTTACTAATACTTTTCAATGTATAACAGGCTATGAATATGTCCTTTAACCTGTCACATCTGCATGCTACGTGTTGCTTGGCCCATGTTTCTCTGTCTACATGCTACGTGTTGCTTGGCCTATGTTTCTCTGTCTACATGCTACGTGTTGCTTGGCCCATGTTTCTCTGTCTGCATGCTACGTGTTGCTTGGCCTATGTTTCTCTGTCTGCATGCTACGTGTTGCTTGGCCCATGTTTCTCTGTCTGCATGCTACGTGTTGCTTGGCCCATGTTTCTCTGTCTGCATGCTACGTGTTGCTTGGCCTATGTTTCTCTGTCTGCATGCTACGTGTTGATTGGCCTATGTTCTCTGTCTGCATGCTACGTGTTGATTGGCCTATGTTCTCTGTCTGCATGCTACGTGTTGCTTGGCCTATGTTTCTCTGTCTGCATGCTACGTGTTGATTGGCCTATGTTCTCTGTCTGCATGCTACGTGTTGATTGGCTATGTTGCTCTGTCTGCATGCTACGTGTTGCTTGGCCTATGTTTCTCTGTCTGCATGCTACGTGTTGATTGGCCTATGTTCTCTGTCTGCATGCTACGTGTTGCTTGGCCTATGTTCTCTGTCTGCATGCTACGTGTTGATTGGCCTATGTTCTCTGTCTGCATGCTACGTGTTGATTGGCTATGTTGCTCTGCATGTGCTCACTGTTCAGTGTTTGTCTGTATTGTTATTGTAATTGATTTTAATAACCTGCCCAGGGACTGCGGTTGAAAATTAGCCGGCTGGCTAAAACCGGCACTTTTACTGAAACGTTGATTAATGTGCACTGTCCCTGTAAAAACAAAAATAAATTCAAACTCAAACTCAAACCGTTATCAATTCACATCCCAGAGAGTCTTGAAGTTCATTTTATACTTCGTTTTCACTAAACAACAAACATATTAGAATGTAAGCTTCCATTTGGTCTGTGTTTGAGCTAGAACTACATGGGAGTGGTTGTCAACGTTCTCCAATAATGTGTGGCTGAATTTGAACATCAAATGTCCACCCAGTGACTACATCTTTGTGTGAAAAACAAAGCAGACTACCCAATGGGAGGGTGAAAGATGACAAATCCAGGTGTACCGAGAAAGAGGCTTTGGAGGAAATTCTTAGTGAGTCTGACACAGATGCTGGGAGCAACCTGGAACAAGATGACTTGGGCTGAGAAATGTTTTCTAGAAGGATTGGATTCCATTTTAGATCTGTAAATACATTATTTTTTATAGCTTCCTATAGTTTACTATATGTATTATTATTTTTTATGATATAGTTGTGGTCTGCCTCTTTTTGTTCAGTACTGCCAGTATAGTGGTGTCCCATGTAGCCTATACCCTGTGTATCATTCCACAGTAGTTACATATTGTATATATTTCACATAAGTTTGCTGGTAAAACTTGGATATATTCTGTATAATTGTGGAGAGGCCACCAAATTCTCATGGCCATTGTTACTTTGTCTCTAAAGGTAGGCTACCTGTGTCCCACTGTTTGAATTGTATAGGCTAGTATATTGCTTTTACATTAGAGTATTGTAGTTTTGTTATAGTTGTGGTCAGTTTTTTTTGTATATCTTACACAATAATTATGACAACTTCCAGAGGATGTCCTCCAACTTATCAGAACTCTTGCAGCATGAACTGTTGTCCACACAATCAAAGGATCAGATAATGAATGCAGTACTGAAAGCATAAGCTACAGCTAGCTAGCACTGCAGTGCATAAAATGTAGTGAGTAGTTGACTCAAAAAGAGAGAAAGACAGTAGCTGAACAGTTTTGAATAAATACATTTCTTCCAAAATGAAGGAGAAGCAAGAGAGAAATAGAGAGAGAGAGATTTCTTCATTTTTTCCACTTTCAGTTTCACTTACTTAGCTAGCTAATGCAGCTAGCTAGTTTAGCCTACTGAAACACCCTGCTCAAACAGAGGGATGCTATGTTAGCTAGCTGGCTATGACTTTCCAACACAACACTGTAACTCTTCCAAGTCAAGGTAAGCTTTTGGTTTTACAAATGTATTGCACCAGGGTCCACCGGTGTCACTGTTTGCTGACTTTACACTGTAACGTTACTGCATGATTGTAGCGGGTTTACTAACGCATAAGTTATAATTAGTAATGCTGACTATGACGTTGCTTTAGCTAATATGATGACAACGATGTAGGCTGTGTGTAGCAGTTTGGCTTGGAATGTTTTTTTTTGCCTAATTATATACAGCTGATATCTTGTGCATTGAAGTCCACAAGCGAAGGGAAAAGGTTATCAGTCAGCATGTGTGTGTGTGTGTGTGTGTGTGTGTGTGTGTGTGTGTGTGTGTTCTATCTGCCTCAGTAGCGAAGATGTATGGTTTTGGTTTTGTGTGCGGCGCCTGTGTAATGGACTGCAAGATGGACTACAATGTGGCTGCTATGAAAGTGAACTGTGTATACTTGTAGATGGGTGAGCAGAAAATGTATTTAATCCATTTAGAATTCAGGCTGTAACACAACAAAATGTGGAATAAGTCAAGGGGTATGAATACTTTCTGAAGGCTCTGTATCAGTCCTTTGCAATTCTTCTGCAGTGATAGTGTAAAATGACGGTGGCAACTCAAATGTTCACATTGACTGATTATGTAAATACTTAAAATACATTACAATCTATCAGTCAGTATGTGATTTCTTCTGGCTATGTGTTATAACCAGAGTAAAAGTAGGGGAGAAATGTATTACCTTAAAGCCATTTCCAAGGCTTATGTGATGACAAATGCAGCTTGGGAAGGTATGAAAGCAATTCCTGTCAAGGCTGATTTCAAGGCTTTGTCCATAGTCTAAATAGCCTCTTAGACAGTGCTACACTTGTCTTTGATTAAGTGGGATTAGGCTCTGAGTGCTTCAGTTAGGCAGACACACCGTGTGTGTGAGTGTGTGTGTGTGTGTGTGTGTGTGTGTGTGTGTGTGTGTGTGTGTGTGTGTGTGTGTGTGTGTGTGTGTGTGTTCTATCTGTCTCAGTAGCGAAGATGTATGGTTTTGGTTTTGTGTGCGGCGCCTGTGTAATCACGGTTATAAGTACTTCTGAATCACATTCAACTCTGATCACACCCCGGGCAATGCGCACACACGCACACACACACACGCATACGCACACACACACACACACACACACCTCTCCCTCCTCCCTCCCCAATTCTTCATTGATGGAGTAATTTGTCCTGAGATTGTACTCTGGGGTGCAGTGTGTATTAATGACCATCTATTCATCTATGGCTGTTCAGCCTCTCAGCTTCCCCACCCCACAGCACTGAAGCTCTGCCAATGCTTCAGAGTGTCTGTGACAGCCTCTAATGCCTGTAATAGACTTGGGATAAGTGCTTGGCCTCCGCCAAACCAAAGGCCTCGGTGTGTGTTCCTGTGTATGTGTTTTGTGTGTGTGTGTGTGTGCCTGTGTGCCTATGTGTGAGCCTGTGTGTGCCTGTGTGTGAGCCTGTGTGTGCCTGTGTGTGAGCCTGTGTGTGCCTGTGTGTGCCTGTGTGTTTTGTGTGTGTCAAACAAGTACCAACAGCCTAATGCTAATAGGCTTTATATGATAAGGGCTCTGAAGCTGAACCCTGCTCTCTAGGACAAAGAGGGTGCTGATCAGAGACTGAGCTTAACCTTCACACCACAGTCTCTGAGATAAATCCAAACCAAACACTTTATGAGAGAAAATCCTAACCACACACTCTGAGAGAAATCCTAACCACACACTCTGAGAGAAATCCTAACCACACACTCTGAGAGAAATCCTAACTACACAATCTCTGAGAGAAATCCTAACCACACACTCTGAGAGAAATCCTAACGTCATCAATAGCTTCTCACTATGAACAACAACAGCTTTCTTCTGGCTGTGGAACCTCGACCTTCTCTATAGTGTCTCTGTGTCACCCCCCCCCACCCTCCCCACCCGCCTCATCCCTCTCTGTCTCTCTCTTTCATATGGCAGTTGAATAAGAAAATGTAAAGTAAGGTATTCCCGAAGAGAGCCTGGATAGTTCCATCAATCGCCCCCCCCCCAAAAAAAAAAAAGCCAAATGTGCACAATGCCTCCTCAAAACCACTTGGACAGATGAAACCACAAGCAAAGTAAACCGCGGGCAAAGCTTTTTGTTTTTCCATGCACACTGCCTATGCAAACTCAATTCTGCTTGGACTGGCCAACCATGGGAGTCACATTAAATCAGGTTACAGAACATGTAGCAAGGACTATAAGACATAATGAGACAGGGTACAGACCATGTAGCTAGAACTAAGACCCCTAGACATGATGAGACAGGGTACAGACCATGTAGCTAGAACTAATACCCCTAGACATAATGAGACAGGGTACAGACCATGTAGCTAGAACTAATACCCCTAGACATAATGAGACAGGGTACAGACCATGTAGCTAGAACTAATACCCCTAGACATAATGAGACAGGGTACAGACCATGTAGCTAGAACTAAGACCCCTAGACATGATGAGACAGGGTACAGACCATGTAGCTAGAAGTAAGACCCCTAGTCATGATGAGACGGGGTACAGACCATGTAGCTAGGCCTAAGACCCATAGACATGATGAGACAGGGTACAGACCATGTAGCTAGGCCTAAGACCCCTAGACATAATGAGACAGGGTACAGACCATGTAGCTAGAAATAAGACCCCTAGACATAATGAGACAGGGTACAGACCATATAGCTAGAACTAAGACCCCTAGACATGATGAGACAGGGTACAGACCATGTAGCTAGAACTAAGACCCCTAGACATAATGAGACAGGGTACAGACCATGTAGCTAGAACTAAGACCCCTAGACATAATGAGACAGGGTACAGACCATGTAGCTAGGACTAAGACCCCTAGACATAATGAGACAGGGTACAGACCATGCAGCTAGAACTAAGACCCCTAGACATAATGATTGCAGCAAAATCAGCAGATTAGTTATCGGTTTCATAACTACATTGCATCCCTCTTTCTCAAATCTGGGCCTCTTATTCCACAGCACTGTTTTCCCCTCTCATTTCCCCTCTATAATCAAGGACTGATTGACACCTGGGACACAGGGGGATTTACACCTGGGACACCTGGGAATCAGTGATCATAATCAATCAAGAGAAAACCAGCCAGGCTGTTGACCTGCAGCAGATTTGATTGGCCCTGCCTGCTGCCCTCCGTCCTCTTCTCTGATGCTCCTCTCCAGATCTAGTACTCTTCTCTAGTGTGAGTGCTCCTCTTCAGCTCCTCTTCAGGTCCTCTGTAGCTCCTCTTCAGGTCCTCTTCAACTCCTCTTCAGCTCCTCGTCAGGTCCTCTTTAGCACCTCTTCAGGTCCTCTTCAGGTCCTCTTCAGGTCCTCTGTAGCTCCTCTTCAGGTCCTCTTCAGCTCCTCTTCAGCTCCTCTTCAGCTGCTCGACAGCACCAGACTCTACAGCACCAGACTCTACAGCACTAGACTCTACAGCACTAGACTCTTCAGCACCAGACTCTTCAGCACCAGACTCTACAGCACTAGACTCTAGAGCACTACAATCTACAGCACTAGACTCTACAACACTAGACTATACAGCACTAGACTCTACAGCACCAGACTCTACAGCACCAGGCTCTACAGCACTAGACCCTATAGCACCAGACTCTACAGCACTAGACTCTTCAGCACCAGACGCTACAGCACTAGACTCTACAGCACCAGACTCCTCAGAATCAGACTCTACAGCACCAGACTCTACAGCACCAGGGTCTTCAGCACCAGACTCTACAGCACCAGGGTCTTCAGCACCAGACTCTACAGCACCAGACTCTTCAGCACCAGACTCTACAGCACTAGACTCTAGAGCACTACAATCTACAGCACTAGACTCTACAACACTAGACTATACAGCACTAGACTCTACAGCACCAGACTCTACAGCACCAGGCTCTACAGCACTAGACCCTATAGCACCAGACTCTACAGCACTAGACTCTTCAGCACCAGACGCTACAGCACTAGACTCTACAGCACCAGACTCCTCAGAATCAGACTCTACAGCACCAGACTCTACAGCACCAGGGTCTTCAGCACCAGACTCTACAGCACCAGGGTCTTCAGCACCAGACTCTACAGCACCAGACTCTACAGCACCAGGGTCTTCAGCACCAGGCTCTACGGCAACAAACTCTACAGCACCAGACTCTACAGCACCAGGGTTTTCAGCACCAGACTACACAGCATCAGAAACTACAGCACCAGACTTTACAGCACCAAACTCTACAGCACCAGAATCTATAGCACCAGAATCTACAGCACCAGACTCTATAGCACCAGACTCTACAGCACCAGACTCTACAGCACCAGACTCTATAGCACCAGACTCTACAGCACCAGAATCTACAGCACCAGACTCTATAGCACCAGACTCTACAGCACCAGAATCTACAGCACCAGACTCTATAGCACCAGACTCTACCGCACCAGACTTTACAGCACCAGACTCTATAGCACCAGACTCTACAGCACCAGACTCTATAGCACCAGACTCTACAGCACCAGAATCTACAGCACCAGACTCTATAGCATCAGAAACTACAGCACCAGACTTTACAGCACCAAACTCTATAGCACCAGACTCTATAGCACCAGACTCTACAGCACCAGACTCTACAGCACCAGAATCTACAGCACCAGACTCTATAGCACCAGACTCTACAGCACCAGACTCTATAGCACCAGACTCTATAGCACCAGAATCTACAACACCAGACTCTATAGCACCAGACTCTACAGCACCAGACTCTACCGCACCAGACTTTACAGCACCAGGGTCTTCGGCAAGGGTCTACAGCAGGACCTACTACTTTGCTCATCTCTTCTCTCCTTCTCTTGTTCCTCCTCTCTTCTCTCTTTCTCCTGTTCTTCCTCTCTTCTCCTCTCCTGTCACTGCAGATGTCCATTTAGCATGGGGAATATTATGTGGTTATCAGCCACCCTACTAACACCTGTGCCTGCTACTCCAGTATCAAGTATGCCAGTTCTCATGACTGGGACTGGGATTACTGAGGGACATCATTTTCCTCGCCAGTGACCCCCACCTCATCATCACCAGAAAGAGAAACATGCATACACTGTACACACACACGCTACACACACACACACCCCCCTACCTGCCTACTATATTCAACCTCACATGTACTCCAATAATCACCTTCATCCTCTGCTGACTCCTCTCACCAGGAACTACACCTTCTACCAGAACACAGAACACAGATAACAACCCAGAAGACCCTTGAAGATTCTAAATGAGGAAACAGGAGCTCCAGAGGCTGTAATAATAAAATCAGTGAGAAGCAATGCAGGGCCTGAACTGTATGGGAAACAATGTAGTTTTAGGCTAATGTAACCAGAGAACAGTATGGTAACATAGTATGACTGTGGATGTGTCAGCCCACCTCTAGGACAGTGGCTCATGCCAAGCGCAGAACTCTCTGTTCTGCCCTTTATTCTCAAATGTCCCTCCTCTGCTTTTCTCTCCTCCGGTGGCAGAATGATGGACAGATCGCCACGGGATGAGACATCTGAACACTCGTCAAAGTGGGAATTGTAGTCTTTTCCCCCATAACTAGGGAGGGAACGATAAACATAAAGAGTAGGGAGGTAAGGAAATAAAAAGGCCATAGAGGTGAAATATTTACAATTTAGCATTAACACTGGATTGATAGATGTGCAGATGATGTGCAAGTAGAGATACTTGGGTGCAAAAGAGCAAGAGGACAAGTAACAATATGGGGATGAGGTAGTTGGGTGTTCTATTTACAGATTGGCTCTGTACAGGTACAGTGATCGGTAAGCTGCTCTGACAGCTGATGCTTAAAGTTAGAGAGGGAGATGTAAGACTCCAGCTCCAGTGATTTTTGCAATTTGTTCCAGTTATTGGCAGCAGACACCAGGAAGGAAAGGCGGCCAAAGGGAGTGTTGGCTTTGGGGATGACCGGTGAAATATACCTGCTGGAGCGCGTGCTACTATGTGTTGCTATGGTGACCAGTGAGCTGACATAAGACGGGGCTTTACCTAACATAGACTTATTGATGACCTGGTGTCATGGCTGATTTCCTCCTCTTCGTCTGACGAGGAGGTATACCAGGGATCGGACCAAAATGCAGCGTAGTTCGTGCTCAACATGTTTTAATGAAAGACGAATAACGTGAACACTACACAAATACAACAAACGTGGCAAAACCGAAACAGTCCTATCTGGTGCAGAGAACACAAAGACAGGAAACAATCACCCACAAAGTACCCGCAGAATATGGCTGCCTAAATATGGTTCCCAATCAGAGACAACAATAGACAGCTGCCTCTAATTGAGAACCAATCTAGGCAACCATAGACATACACTATACCTAGAAAGGAGACAGCCCCATAAACATACAAAAAAACCTTGACAAGACAAAACACATACATCACCCAAGTCACACCCTGACCTAACCAAGATAACATGGAAAACAAAGAATACTAAGGTCAGGGTGTGACACCTGGAGCCAGTGGGTTTGGCGACGAATATGTAGTGAGGGCCAGCCAACGAGAGAATACAGGTCGCAGTTGTGGGTAGTATATGGGGCTTTGGTGACAAAACGGATAGCACTGTGATAGACTACATCCAGTTTGTTTAGTAGAGTGTTGGAGGCTATTTTGGAAATGACATAGCCGAAGTCAAGGATCGGTAGGATAGTCAGTTTTACGAGGGTATGTTTGGCAGCATGAGTGAAGGAGGCTTTGTTGCGAAATGGGAAGCCAATTCTAGATTTAATTTTGGATTGGAGATGTTTAATGTGAGTCTGGAAGGAGAGTTTACAGTCTAACCAGACACATACAATGGGGAGAACAAGTATTTGACATAAAATGCAAATTAATTACTTAAAAATCATACAATGTGATTTTCTGGATTTTTGTTTTAGATCCCGTCTCTCACAGTTGAAGTGTACCTATGATACAAATTACAGACCTCTACATGCTTTGTAAGTAGGAAAACCTGCAAAATCGGCAGTGATACAAATACTTGTTCTCCCCACTGTAAGTATTTGTAGTTGTCCACAAATTCTGTCCGAACAAGTCAGAACCATTCAGAGTAGTGATGCTAGTCGGGCGGGAGGGTGGGGGCAGAAATCGGTTGAAGAGCATGCACTTAGTTTTACTAGCATTTAAAAGCAGTTGGAGGCCACGGAAGGAGTACTGTATGGCATTGAAGCTCGTTTGGAGGTTTGTTAGCACAGTGTCCAAAGAAGGGCCAGATGTATACAGAATGGTGTCGTCTGCGTAGAGGTCATTGATATATACAGAGATCATTGATATATACAGAGGAAAGAGTCGGCCTGAGACTTGAACCCTGTGGCACCCCCATAGAGACTGCCAGAGGTCCGGACAACAGACCCTGCGATTTGACACACTGAACTGAGAAGTAGTTTCTGGAAAGGTGGATTTTTAAAAGTAGAAGCTCAAATTGTTTGGGCACAGACCTGGATAGTATGACAGAACTCTGCAGGCTATTTCTGCAGTAGATTGCACCTCCGCCCCCTTTGGCAGTTCTTACTTGTCAGGAAATGTTATAGTTAGGGGTGGAAATTTCAGTGGTTTTGGTGCCCTTCCTAAGCCAGGTTTCAGACACGGCTAGGAAATCCAGGTTTGGTGGAGTGTGCTAAAACAGTGAATAAAACAAACTTAGGGAGGAGGCTTCTAATGTTAACATGCATGAAACCAAGGCTTTTACGGTTACAGAAGTCAACAAATGAGAGCACCTGAGGAATGGGAGTGGAGCTAGGGGCTACAGGGCCTGGGTTAACCTCTACATCACCAGAGGAACAGAGGAGGAGTAGGATAAGGGTACGGCTAAAGGCTATAAGAACTGGTCGTCTAGTGCGTTCGGAACAAAGAGTAAAAGGAGCAGATTTCTGGCCGCGGAAGAATAGATTCAAGGCATAGTGTACAGACAAGGGTATGGTAGGTTGTGAATACAGTGGAGAAAACCTAGGCATTGAGCGGCGATGAGAGAGGTTTTGTCTCTAGAGTCACCATTTAAGCCAGGTGAGGTCACCGCATGTGTGGGGGGTGGAACAAAAGAGATAGCTACGACATATCGAGCAGGGCTGGAGGCTCTACAGGGAAATTAGACAATAATCACTAACCAAAACAATAAACAGGCATATTGACATTAGGGAGATGCATGTGTAGCCGAGTGATCATAGGGTCCAGTGAGTAGCTAGGCGAGCAGGAGACACAATGATTCAGACAGCTAGCGGGCCGGGGCTAGCAGGCTAGCAGATGGGCCTCCGGGGGACGTCGCAGCAGAAGAGCCTGTTGAAACCCTCTCGGACGGTTACGTCGGCAGACCAGTCGTGATGGATCGGCGGGGCTCCGTGTCGGCAGTAAAATGGTCCAGGCCGATTGGCAAAATAAGTATTGTAGCCCAAGAATTGGCTGATGGACCTCTTCGGCTAGCTGGGAGATGGGCCTAGCTCCAGGCTAGCTCCAGGCTAACTGGTGCTTGCTTTGGGGCAGAGACATTTGCCAAGAGTAGCCACTCGGATAGCAGCTAGCTAGCTGCGAATATCCAGTGTAAAGGTTCAGAGCTTGCGGTAGGAATCCGGAGATGTGGTAGAGAAAAAGCAGTCCGATATGCTCTGGGTTGATATCACACTGTGCAGACTGGCAGGAATTGACCGGGCTGAGGCTGGCTGATGTCCGAGTTAACGGTGATGACCGCTAGCAGTGGCTAACTGACTACTAGCTAGTAGCTAGTTAGCTGGCTAGCTTCTGATGGGGGTTCCGTTTCAAAAGTGTAAAAAATAGCAGATCGATACCACATTGGGTGAGGCGGGTTGCAGGAGAGTATGTTTAGTCCGTAGATGGAAATTGAAATTAAAAATATTAAAAATATAAACAAAATATATATGAAGAAAATGATATATACATGGGACAAGACAAACAGACATCCGACTGCTACGCCATCTTGGAATCAAGAATAAGTTCATTTCTGATTGTTTTTTGCACTGTTGTTTATGATTTGGCAATTTAAACATACACACTGAGTATACCAAACATTAAGAATACCTTCCTAATATTGAGTTCAAACCCCCCCCTTTTGCCCTCAGAACTGCCTCAATTCGTCGGGCCTGGTCTCTACAAGGTGTGGAAAGTGTTCCATTCCACAGGGATGCTGGCCCATGTTGACTCCAGTGCTTTCCACAGTTGTGTCAAGTTGGCTGGATGTCCTTTGGGTGGTGGACCATTCTTGATTCACACGGGAAACTGTTGAGCATGAAAAACCAAGCAGTGTTACAGTTCTTGACACAAACCGGTGGACCTGGCACCTACTACCATACCCTGTTCAAAGGCACTGAAATCTTTTGTCTTGTCCATTCACCCTCTGAATGGCAAACATACACAATCCATGTCTTAACTGTCCCAAGGATTAAACATCCTCCTTAACCTGTCTTTGCCCCTTCATCTACACTGATTGAAGTGAATTTAACGTGACATCAATAAGGGATCATAGCTTTCACCTGGATTCACCTGTCATGGAAAGAAACCTTGATCAAAGGGAACAGTAATGCTGTGGTTCCCACCTATCTCGAGGAGGCCTGAAGTTAGAGTTGCTGTACATTCTATCTACCCCAATGTTGTTCTGGGGTTCCCTTTGTAATAGATCTTAACCAACATCAACAGTCTGCCTCTTCCACTCCAGCGTCGCTCAGTCTCACAGTCAGCCTCTCAACTCACTTTAGTCTATGAAGTATTTTAATGTCAACTCATCTGAATTGCAAACGAGGAAGTGAGAGTCAGACGGCAGATGTCAGACTCATTGCCAGGCCTGGAGAGGAGCAGTCTGTCAAAGTCACTGTGATCAAATGGACCAGTGCCACTACTACTGGGATAAGGAGCACACTGTTGTAGCCCTAGCTGGACACTACTGCTGAATAATATCAATCAGATGATAGTCAAGTCTCAAGATGTATTATTCAGGATAATCTTTATCTATAACCATCCTTACAGATCTGTGGTAGTTTAATTTCAGAGCCAAGGTGGTAAGTTGTTTGTATACACATTAATTCTGACAACTCCCACAAAAATTCCTGAATTTCCTTTCACTCCTCTCCCCTAGGACTGAACATTCTAGTCCCATTCTCCTCAATATTCTAACATTTGAACGTTCTAATTCCGGAACACCTACCCCACTCTGAGTGTTCTGTTACTCTGTATTTGGAATCCTCAACGACTGTCTGTTCTACATTAGAACAGTTTATCAGGCAGAATCCTGATTTTTCACCACAGAAACACACATCATTCTATAGAGATTTGCATGGAATGGCTTTACCCTCACTCTCACTCCCATAAAAACACCACTGGGAAATCCAGTATCCGGAAGCAAATTATTCATTCTCCTCTTTTGTTAATGGATTTTCCTGTCTGCTCATCAGGTTTCATGACGGCTGTACCTCTCCTCTATTTTTTCCTCCCTTCATTATCATTGTCCCTTCGTTTGCCAATAACGCAGTTCCAGTTAATGCTGCTTCCGACTTCCTCCTTTTCCTAAAAAGTTTTAGAAGTATGTACAGTTGAAGTCAGAAGTTTACATACACCTTAGCCAAATACATTTCAACTCAGTTTTTCACAATTCCCTCACATTTATATCCTAGTAAAAATTCCTTGTCTTAGGTCAGTTAGAATCACCACTTTATTTTAAATCAAATCAAATCAAATGTATTCATATAGCCCTTCGTACATCAGCTGATATCTCAAAGTGCTGTACAGAAACCCAGCCTAAAACCCCAAACAGCAAGCAATGCAGGTGTAGAAGCACATTTAAGAATGTGAAATGTCAGAATAATAGTAGAGACTGATTTATTTCAGCTTTTATTCTTTCAGAAGTTTACATATACTCAATTAGTATTTGGAGGCATTGCCTTTAAATTGTTTAACTTGGGTCAAACGTTTCGGGTAGCCTTCCACAAGCCCATTTGGCCCATTCCTCCTGACAGAGCTGGTGTAACGGAGTCAGGTTTGTAGGCCTACTTGCTCGCACACCCTTTTCAGTTCTGCCCACACATTTTCTATAGGATTGAGGTCAGGGCTTTGTGACTTTGTTGTCCTTAAGCCATTTTGCCACAACTTTGGAAGTATGATTGGGATCATTGTCCATTTGGAAGACCCATTTGCGACAAAGCTTTAACTTCCTGACTGATGTCTTGAGATGTTGCTTATCCACATAATTTTCCAGCCTCATGATGCCATCTATTTTGTGAAGTGCACCAGTCCCTCCTGCAGCAAAGCACCACAACCACACGATGCTGCCACTCCGTGCTTCACGGTTGGGATGGTGTACGTCTGTTCGCCCTTTTCCTCCAAACATAACGATGGTCATTATGGCCAAACTGTTCCATTTTTGTTTCAGACCGGAGGACATTTCTCCAAAAAGTACGATCTGTGTCCCCATGTGCAGTTGCAAACCATAGTTTGGCTTTTTTATGACGGTTTTGGAGGAGCTGCTTCCTTGCTGAGCGGCCTTTCAGGTTATGTCGAAGTAGGACTTGTTTTAAATCAAATCAAATCAAAGTTTATTTGTCACGTGCGCCGAATACAACAGGTGTAGTAGACCTTACAGTGAAATGCTTACTTACAGGCTCTAACCAATAGTGCAAAAAAATGTATGTGTGTGTGTGTGTGTGTGTGTGTGTGTGTGTCTGTGTGTGTGTAGGTAAGTAAAGAAATAAAACAACAGTAAAAAGACATTTGAAAATAAGAGTAGCAAGGCTTTATACAGACACCTGTTAGTCAGGCTTATTGAGGTAGTATGTACATGTAGGTATAGTTAAAGTGACTATGCATATATGATGAACAGAGAGTAGCAGAAGCGTAAAAGGAGGGGTTGGCGGATAGCCCGGTTAGCCAATGTGCGGGAGCACTGGTTGGTCGGGCCAATTGAGGTAGTATGTACATGGATGTATGGTTAAAGTGACTATGCATATAAGATAAACAGAGAGTAGCAGCAAAGTAAAAGAGGGGTTGGGGGGGCACACAATGCAAATAGTCCGGGTAATCATTGGTTACCTGTTCAGAAGTCTTATGGCTTGGAGGTAAAAACTGTTGAGAAGCCTTTTTGTCCTAGACTTGGCACTCGTGGGTGAACAGGGAGTACAGGAGGGGACTGAGCACGCACCTCTGGGGAGCTCCAGTGTTGAGGATCAGTGTGGCAGATGTGTTGCTACCTACCCTCACCATCTGGGGGCGACCCGTCAGGAAGTCCAGGATCCAGTTGCTGAGGGAGGTGTTTTTAGTCCCAGGTTCCTTAGCTTAGTGATGAGCTTTGAGGGCACTATGGTGTTGAACGCTGAGCTGTAGTCAATGAATAGCATTCTCACATAGGTGTTCCTTTTGTCCAGGTGGGAAAGGGCCGTGTGAAGTGCAATAGAGATTGCATCATCTGTGGATCTGTTTGGGCGGTATGCAAATTGGAGTGGGTCTAGGATTTCTGGGATAATGGTGTTGATTACCAGCCTTTCAAAGCACTTCATGGCTACAGACGTGAGTGCTACGGGTCTGAAGTCATTTAGGCAGGTTGCCTTTGTGTTCTTGGGCACAGGGACTATGGTGATCTAAATGAAGCATGTTGGTATTACAGACTCAGTCAGGGATATGTTGAAAATGTCAGCAAAGACACCTGCCAGTTGATCAGCACATGCCCGGAGCACACGTCCTGGTAATCCGTCTGGCCTCGCAGCCTGGTGTATGTTGACCTGTTTAAACGTCTTACTCAAGTCGGCTACGGAGAGCATGACCACACAGTCGTCCGGAACAGCTGATACTCTCATGCATGCCTCAGTGTTGCTTGCCTCGAAGCGAGCATAGATGTGATTTAACTCGTCTGGTAGGCTCGTGTCACTGGGCAGCTCGCTGCTGTGCTTCCCTTTGTAGTCTGTAATAGTTTGCCAGCCCCGCCACATCCGATGAGCGTCAGAGCCGGTGTAGTATGATTCAATCGTAGCCCTGTATTGACTCTTTGCCTGTTTTGATGGTTCGTCGCAGGATTTCTTGTAAGCTTCCGGGTTAGTGTCCCGCACCCTGAAAGCGGCAGCTCTACCCTTTAGATCAGTGCGAATGTTGCTATAATCCATGGCTTCTGGTTGGGGTATGTACGTACAGTCACTGTGGGGACGACGTCCTCAAAGCACTTATTGATAAAGCCAGTGACTCATGTGGTGTATTCCTTTACTGTGGATATAGATACTTTTGTACCTGTTTCCTCCAGCATCTTCACAGGGTCCTTTTGCTGTTGTACTGGGATTGATTTGCACTTTTTTGCACCAAAGTACGTTCATCTCTAGGAGACAGAACGCGTCTCCTTCCTGAGCGGTATGACGGTGGCGTGGTCCCATGGTGTTTATACTTGCGTACTATCGTTTGTACAGATGAGAGTGGTACCTTCAGGCGTTTGGAAATTGCTCCCATGGATGAACCAGACTTGTGGAGGTCTACAATATTTTTTCTGGGGTCTTGGCTGATTTCATTTGATTTTCCCATGATGTCAAGCAAATAGGCACTGAGTTTGAAGGTAGGCCTTGAAATGCATACACAGGTACACCTCAATTGACTCAAATTATGTCAATTAGTCTATCAGAAGCTTCTAAAGCCATGACATCATTTTCTGGAATTTTCTAAGCAGTTTAAATACACAGTCAATTTAGTGTATGTAAATCTCTGACCCACTGGACTTGTGATACAGTGAATTATAAGTTAAATAATCTGTCTGTAAACAATTGTTGGAAAAATTACTTGTGTCATGCACAAAGTAGATGTCCTAACCAACTTGCCAAAACTATTGTTTGTTAACAAGACATTTGTGGAGTGGTTGAAAAACTAGTTTTAATGACTCCAACCTAAGTGTATGTAAACTTCCCGACTTCAACTGTAAGTCCTCCTCTGGTCTGAAATCCTTGCCTGTTACTGAGACTGAGACTGCATGAGAATAAAATACCAAAATAAACATTTTATTCATACTTCTTTTTTGGGAGAAGGCTTCATTTTTCTCGCTCTTTTCTGTTTTATTCCCTCTTGAAAATCACAGGTACAAACTTTATACAGCACTGGTAAAAACTGTAAATGGAGCACATCTGGCCCTGTGGTTAATGCACTGCCACACTGCAAATTGTTGTAGCAGACATTATCATTACAATCTGGGGCCACGTTCATCATCGGCAGACTGTCGCTGACTATTCAACAATAGAGTTAACATTCACGCTTACTTACTCTGTGAGGTCATCATACCCTCTAACTGGCAGCCAGAAAATAAGAGCTAATATGATTTTACGCTTCATAATGTCCCGTTGTGAGGCAGGGCATAGAGAGTATCCCACACGGTGGTGGACAGACACACAGTCTCTGTGCCCTCTGAATTATTTCCTCATTACATAAGGACAAAAGGGGCAGATTCCAAAGCGCCACAGCCAGCCATAGGCCTCCCTTGTGAGATAATGTGGGGCATAGGGAGTCCGGAGGCTTTGTTAGCCCACTTTACCCCGCACTGTATGTGGGTCTTCCGTAGACCTTGAAACGGTCCCCAAAACAAACTTGGCCGAGTTTGACTTCTCCCTATTGTACCAACAGCAATGACAAGATGACGAGAGAAAGTCACTGATTCCTCTGGTTATTTTAATCAGATGAGGCGTGAGATCATTCTGTTTGGAAATGGGGCGGAAAAGGCGATCAAACAGATAACGCCTTCCACTCTCCAATTCTTACGAGGTCATGTCCTGATCCCTAATCAACGATGACAAACCAATGTTCACTTGGTTAATTAAGTCAGTTAAGACTTAATACTTCCCATTGATGAGCAACAATAACTTACAATGCAAACATCCAGAAATTTGGCTGACATGTCCTGCAGCATATACAGTAGATAATGTATACTATACATACAGTGCATTCGGAAAGTATTCAGACCCGTTGACTTTTCCCACATTTTGTTACGTTACAGCCTTATTCTAAAATGAATAAAACAATCATAATTCCTCATCAATCTACACAAAATACCCCATAATGACTAAGCAAAAACAGATTTTAAAAATGTTGTGCACATTTATAAAAAAAATACAAAACTTAAATATCACATTTACATAAGTATTCAGAACCTTTACTCAGTACTTTCTTGAAGCACCTTTGGCAGCGATTACAGCCTACAAGCTTGGCACACCTGTATTTGCGGAGTTTCTCCCATTCTTTTCTGCGGATCATTTCAAGCTCTGTCAGGTTGGATGATGAGCGTTGCTGCACAGCTATTTTCAGGTCTCTCCAGAGATGTTAGATCGGGTTCAAGTCCAGGCTCTGGCTGGGCCACTCAAGGACATTCAGAGAGTTGCCCTGAAGTCACTCCTGTGTTGTATTGGCTGTGTGCTTAGGGTCATTGTCCTGTTGGAAGGTGAACCTTCGCCCCAGTCTGAGGTCCTGAGTGCTCTGGAGCAGGTTTTCATCAAGGATCTCTCTGTACTTTCTCTGTTCATCATTCCCTTGATCCTGACTAGTCTCCCAGTCCCTGCCACCCTGTGTATGTAACCTTCCTAGAATTGTGATACAATGAATTATAAGTGAAATAATCTATAAACAACTGTTGGAAAAATTATTTGTGTCATGCACAATGTAACCGACTTGCCAAAACTATAGTTTGTTAACAAGAAATCTGTGGAGTGGTTGAAAAACGACTTTTAACGAGTTTTGTATGTACAGTTGAATTCGGAAGTTTACATACACTTAGGTTGGAGTCATTAATTAAAACTCTTTTCCAACAATTGTATGTACAGTTGAAGTCGGAAGTGTACATACACTTAGGTTAGAGTCATTAAAACTGGTTTTTCTGTATTCTGAAAGCTCTTTTCTCTATTTAGTTTTTCTGTATTTTCAAGGCCAATCTCAGACTCTCTTTGCTTGACTTGACATCATGGGGAAATCAAAAGAAATTAGCCAAGACGTCAGAATATAAATTGGAGACCTCCACAAGACTGGTTCGTCATTGTGAGCAATTTCCAAATGCATGAAAGTACCACGTTCATCTGTACAAACAAAAGTATGCAAGTATAAACACCATGGGACCACACAGCCATCATACTGCTCAGGAAGGAGACGCGTTCTGTCTCCAAGAGATGAACGTACTTTGGTGCGAAAAGTGCAAATCCCAGAACAACAGCAAAGGACCTTGTGAAGATACTGGAGGAAACAGGTATAAAAGTATTTATATCTACAGTAAAACGAGACCTATATCGACATAACCTGAAAGGCAGCTCAGCAGAGAAGAAGCCACTGCTCCAAAACCGCCATAAAAAAGCCAGACTACGGTTTGCAACTGCACATGGGGACACAGATCGTACTTTTTGGAGAAATGTCCTCCGGTCTGATGAAACAAAAATAGAACTGTTTGACCATAATGACCATCGTTATGTTTGGAGGAGAATGTGGGAGGCTTGCAAGCCAAAGAACACCATCCCAACCATGAAGCACTGAGGTGGCACCATCATGTTGTGGGAGTGCTTTGCTGCAGGAGGGACTGGTGCACTTCACAAAATAGATGGCATCATGAGGCTGGAAAATTATGCGGATATATTGAAGCAACATCTCAAGACATCAGTCAGGAAGTTAAAGCTTGGTCGCAAATGGGTCTTCCAAATGGACAATGACCCCAAGTATACTTCCAAAGTTGTGGCAAAATAACTTAAGGACAACAAATCCATCACAAAGCCCTGACCTGCATCCGATTTAAAATTTGTGGGCAGAACTGAAAAAGTGTGTGCGAGCAATGAGGCCTACAAACCTGACTCCGTTACACCAGCTCTGTCAGGAGGAATGGGCTAAAATTCACCCAACTTATTGTGGGAAGCTTGTGGAAGGCTACCCGAAACGTTTGACCCAAGTTAAACAATTTAAAGGCAATGCTACCAAATACTAATTGAGTGTATGTAAACTTCTGACCCACTGAGAATGTGATGAAAGAAATACAAACTGAAATAAATCAGTCTCTACTATTATTCTGACATTTCACATTCTTAAAATAAAGTGGTGATCCTAACTGACCTAAGACAGGGAATTTTTACTTGGATTAAATGTCAGGAATTGTGAAAAACTGAGTTGAAATGTATTTGGTGTATGTAAACTTCCGACTTCAACTGTATGTGGTAGATAATGTATATTATACATATATGGTAGGTAATGTATGCTATACATATACGGATAGCGCCTGGTGTAGAATCGCAGGGTCATTTAACCAGTCTTACTGTAAAATGTCCTTCCCAGGGGGCAAATAGCCAGCTCTGACAGTGACTCCCATTGCACTGCACTACTATGCAGACTCTGATCAATAGTCAACAGTAGTAGTGCACTGTATGAGGAATGGGATTTTAATGGTCGATGTACAAGTAGTACCCTTTCTGGGGAATATGGTGTCATTTGTGCCACAGATCCTGTACCCATGGGCGAGGTCGATAGCGGGTGACCACTGACGGGCACCGTCCGGATCGCGTGCAGTACCAGGAAGGCTAACCCTGGCACTAACAATGACATGATGACTCATCTTTCCTCCCCACCAGCTAATCCTGCTTCCCAGCTATTTGCTCCCTGCACACCCAGCCCCTCCAACACTCTGTCTCCAACCCTAACCCATTCTTCTGCATTTTCCCATTTCTCTTGAGTTAATACACTATCTGCTATCACAAAGGACACACAATAGTATATCTAATCATATTGAAATGTCTGTTGAAAGGACTCTATTCTCTCTCTTAGGTAGCACTGATTAATGAGACACACAGAATACTTCAACCATATGTCCCAGCCCCAGCCATGACCTGGTTTGGCCTCTACCTCTTGCCTTGTACCGCACCCTGGTGGTCAATTCTGTCAAGTACATCCTCATACGGTACAGAAACAATGAACAGTACAGTTGTCACCCATAAAGCATAATGGAAAAAACAATACATGTCTGTGTTTCACATTGATCCAAAATATCAATGTCAAATTCTAAGCAGCCATATGGGTAATTTCATTGACAAATAATTGAATAATTGACAATAATTGAACATGGGTTCATGCTGGTCTAGAACAAGCCTGTATACAAAGCAGCCCTGCAGCATCAGAAGTGGCCATTCCTGATTTAGCATAACCCTTGCTCTCCCCCCATCCCTCATTCTCCCTCCCCATACCTCTATCTCTGGATCTGGCAGCTGGCATGTAGTCCACCCAGCATCGTTCAACCCCTCTGGCTGACACTCAATGCTTTTTGTTTTTTCATTCTCAATGCTGCAGCTGTGCTTGGCTGTCACCCTCCACACAGAGGGTGTCTCTGCCACCACCCCGGCCCCGCTCCAGGACAACTGCTCATTGACAAAGGTCCTTGATGTTTTCTGAGGCACCCCTCATGTCGAACCAGGTAAGACGCACTCCGTCTGAGGTCAAGGGTTAGGGGTCAGGCCATACGGTTGGGGAGACAAGCTGCTATCCCAGCTGGAACATCATAGCATCCTCTGCAACTATCCATGCCTGTTTGTGTGTCTGTTTCTCTATAGTGTCGACTCATCACTATTTTTAGGACTGTTATAAGACCAGTTCAAGGTTCAATCAGAAATGTAATATCCTCAACTATGGCATCAGTGGATTAGAATGTAATAATTTAGGTTAGTAGACTGGGCCTGAAGTTACTCAAGTGCTGGAGAGGTTGCCTTGACGCCTGACGCCTTTGTTGTTGCTTTACTAAGGTCTGTTACATATGTGTTGGTTATAATTACACAGTATATTCTATTGTAATGACTGATTATACACTGAGTATACTTAAGCAATAAGGCAAGAGGGGGTGTGGTATATGGCCAACATACCACGGCTAAGGGCTGTTCTTAGGCACGACGCGTTGCGGAGTGTCTGGACACAGCCCTTAGCCGTTCCTTATTACTATTATAAACTGGTTACCAATGTAATTAGGGCAGTAAAAAGACATGTTTGTCATACCCGTGGTATACGGTCTGATATACCACGGCTGTCAGCCAATTCAGGGCTCGAACCACCCAGTTTATAAAAAACATTAAGACCTGTTAGTTCCATGACATAGACTGACCAGGTGAATCCAGGTGAAAGCTATGATCCCTTTGTGATGTCACTTGTTAAATCCACTTCAATCAGTGTAGATGAAAGGGAGGAGACAGGTTAAAGAAGGATTTTTTAGCCTTGAAACAATTGAGACATGGATTGTGTATATGTGGGATTCAAAGGGTGAATGGTCAAGACAAAAGATTGAACTGCCTTTGAACAGGGTATGCTAGTAGGTGCCAGGTGCACCGATTTGTGTCAAGAACTGCAACGCTGCAAGGTTTTTCACACTCAACAGTTTCCTGTGTGTATCAAGAACGGTCCACCACCCAAAGGAAATCGAGCCAACTTGACACAACTGTGGGAAGCATTGGAATCAACATGGGTCAGCATCCCTGTGGAACGCTTTTGACACCTTGTAGAGTTCATGCCCTGACGAATTTAAGCTGTTCTGAGGGGAAAAGGGGGGGGGGGGTTTGCAACTCAATATTAGGAAGGTGTTCTTAATGTTTGGTATACTCAATGTATAATTATCCAGTCATCATTCATTTCATTTACACGTCTATATCGACAGCAAGCAAAAAACTCCCATCTAAAAATAGCAACTAATCCATAGGTATGCTCTGACCAAATGCATTGACAATATGAAGTCTGTGTCTTGTTTCTACCCCCTATATACTGTAGGTGTCTCAGGAAAAATAATTGTAACATAATTAACTGTGACAATCCTATAAATCTCTTCTCGCCTCTTACCCTTTCCCTCAATTCTCCCCCTCTGTTTCCTCTTTCTCTCTCAGGGCAGGGATGGAGAAGAGTTTGAGGAGTTAGCCAGACCAGAACCTCCACCACAGAAGCCTGTCCACAGACCAGGTAAAGGTACGGAACACACACACACACACGCACGCACGCACGTGCACGCACACACACGCACACACACACAGTGACCACTGACTCAACTGAAGCTCACTGACCACAACAAAGAGCGTGAGTCAGACACTGTTTCAGTCTCTGTGGCAGACAATCAATCACAGATTGAAGTAAATATAGACCTTATTCCAAGTACCACTGGACCAGGAAACACAACCAATCCTTGTCTCCTTTACCAGCTGTGTGACCTAAACTCAGTTTATTAGGTACCCCCCCCCATTCACATAAATGGTTCGGTGCTACAGACAGTGAGTCACGTGGCTTGCTATATAAAGAAGGCAGACGGGCATCAAGGCATTCAGTTACTGTTCTATTGAACGTTAGAATATGCTGGTTCTAAATGAGTGTATCCAATAAACTGAGTGTATATACCATTATCTTATCTTTTAAGGTTATCGTTGGGGTCAAGAAGTCTTTACACCAAGTATACTAAAACCGTTAGGGTCCCTATTTCAGAACACTGTGGTCTAATAACATGTGAGTGGTGCAGGCTGGTGGTAGCAGCATTCCTCTACATAGTTACCACGTCATTGTAATATGATATCTGGTCCTAAGAGCACCACGGCGTGAATTCACCTCACACAGCCTTACTGGGGAGCTTTAACTAGCAAAGCCCCTATCCTCTAGTTACAACCGAGTATATATTTTCTCTCTCCCCCATCTCATTTCTCTCACACTCTACTCATCCGTTCTGCACCACTAGCCGTTAGAGTATACACCACCAACACCATGTCCTTGCCTGCTCCCAATGGATGTACTATATTATGGTGGTGGTCAACCTAATGAGTATCCCCCTGGCTAACTCTGATCTGTTTCTCTGCAGAAATGTACACTCAGGAGAGAAGGCGGACCCTCCAGGAGAGGACAATGCCTTCTCAACAGGAACCTCCAGTTAGGCAGCAAGTCCCCAAGATGATGCCCAGAGAACCCAGTCTCCCTGCCAGAAGCAGTGAGCCCACCTCCCTTTCTCTCTCTCCAAACTCTCTCTCTTAATCTCTCAAAAACATGTCAGTCAAAGACACCTGATTTATGCTATTATAACCCCTGTCTTTGTTTCTCTTCTTCTCTGTGTATCTCAGTGTCTCTGCGAAAAGCTATGTCTCTCCAGAACTTGAGCCAGATAGAGACACCCTGGGAAGGGGTCACCCTCAACCGCTGTCTGTTCATAGCCATCACCATCCTGCTGTTCAGCACTGTCTTTCAGAAACTACACGGCAAGTAGACAAGTGTAACCCACACCCCACTACATACATTACTACAGTAAATACTGCATACTGTATACACTACATACTGTATACAGTAAATCATCTCTTTTCCTTAGGAGAACTGGCACACCTCTGAGGTGCTGGGAATAAAAAAAAGTACTTTTGTCATTAATGATTAAAGTGATTTCCATAACGGATGTGATTGTCCTGTCATCCTATAGAAACCATAAAAGGTGGACGGGGTGTGGAGGAAGAGGAGTATGACATTGCACTGACTGTGAGGCGCTCCGCGCTGAGACACAAAGTCCAACCACAGGAGGTAGTGGTACAGACATACAAAATACTCTCCCGTCTCTCTGGGCTCAGAAACTTCATTCCCGACATGGTATGGATGACAGGAGATTTGATGCCAAGCAGCACTCATAAAAGCCTGCAGTGTGTGCTGGTTTTCATCTGCACTTTGCAGATCAGCTACTACCGTCACTGACAGTTAGCTGGACAATCCATTCAAATATGGATAAGTATATAGATTTTAGCTGCATGTGTGGAATCTCACACTTCCATACAACAGGCTTAAGTTGAATTGTGCTTGAAATACACATTCACTGAAAATGTGTATGGGACCACAACAATTCCCTCCATTTCTACCTCAATGCATAGCTGGCAGAAAGGGACACCAGACAGATAGTGCCCTACGCATGTCTCTGATTTGATTGACCGCTTTACCTGGACAATTTTCCCAAATCAGATTCTTAAGTTTGATAACTAGCGAGATATTAACAAACACCACAGCATTTTCAGATAGTATGTTGTTTTAAGAGTATAAAGTACATACTCATGCACTGTTAAAGTTAGCATGCAGTACCTTTTTCCAAAGAGGTTCTGCACTTCTGTGTTTGCTTATGACCATTTCCTGTTTCTGCAGCCTGAGAAGTCTCTGTATGAGGTGCTCTTCTGGTGGTTACCTGACATTGATGACGATAATGAAGAAGAAGCTGATGAAGGGGAAACCAAACAAGGTCGAGTGAAGAAAAGGGTTCGAGAGAGGTCGCTGAAGGGCCTGAGAGGCAATGGAACACCAGAGAGAAAACTTGTAAAAGGCAGAGAGGGGAAGACAAAAGATAAGAGGGCCAAGAGAGAGAGGGATGAAGAAACTATGGGAAAGAAAAAGGGAAAACAGGCCAAGCTGGGAGATGTGGAAAAAATGGATGAGGAAATAAATGAAGGGGAAGATGAGGTAAAACCCAAGAAGCTACAAAAGGTTATGAAATCAAAAGCCAGCAAATCTTAAGGCAAACACCACGCTGTCTGATTAAACATTTAGTAAAATAGTATGATAGATCTAGTTCTCCATTTGTAATTGTATAATGAGGCCACATCACTTACAACTAATACATGCTGTTGGCTCATTGGCAGCCATTACAAGTGCCAGTCAGAAGAGCAAACCAGTTCTTAGTCTGCCATGTACTTCTTGCTTAAAATATTGAATGATTTGTGGTTTGGATTGTAAAGATGGGACTTAATTGATGAATTGTAAGGGTGCTATTGTAAAATAAATGCTCAACTGGGGCCTCTATAGCAATGCTGGATGTTTCAGACAACCTGGGCAATTGATGTAATTTTTTTGATAACACTGTAAATACTGTACTTAAAAATTAAACTTTTGTAAAATTAACAACTAATTTCTGCTACCTTAACTCCATCACAAAGCATTGGACACATCAATAAAGCTTTCCCTGTGTACTCTGAGAAACAAATAAGTATTGTATTATTCCACAAGCATATATTGCTAAACACATTCTTTCCAGCCAAGCAAAGAGTAATATCATAAGACACAACTCACTTTTCCACATTCTTTATTATAAAAAAAAAAGTATATTTAAAAGATGAATTGTGGATTGTCAAAGATGTTGTTTAATTCAGAGGGCTCAACATCTACAATACAGAGGAATCTATTCATACTGGTGCTATTACAGAGCTCACAAAACAATGACCACCTTACAATATCCACACTAGCAGAATACTTAGAATGCATGACCATGACATGTACACTGCTTAACTCGGAGTAGTACCCGGAGTGTAGATGCTGCCAGAGACAATATTTCAGTATGACAAAATTCCCTTGGCGACTGTGTACAAAACCTAATGAATATGGTCCGTCGGTAAAAAGGCATGTGGATTAACAACGTGTCATCCAGTTTAGAAAGTGTACATTGAAACAGGACACTTGACACAGTCCAACGAAGGGGCACTGTAGTGTAATAGCAACCAAACGATAGGTAAACACAATCAGTTGTTTTGATGGGGCATTCCTCCATGACTGTCAGAAGGGAGCGGGGGTCTCATCAGGGGTGGCATGCCCATCCCGGGGCCACCGTGTTGCATCTGATGATGGTGGTGCATCTGAGGAGGGCCAGGGGCACCAGGGGGCAAGGGTGGCATATGCATCCCCCCTGGGGGTGGAGGGGGCATGGCCTCATTGGGGGGCCGAGGACCTATCCCACTCATCAGCGGAGGGGGGCGCTTTACACCCATCGGGGGTACGGGTCCGCTGGGTGGAGCGAGAGATTTCTCCATCTTGAAGTGGAATTGGAGGAAAAACTGGAAAGATATTGGGGGGGATTAAATGACGTGTACATTCAGTTCAGGATTCTATTAATACTCAAATATCCTTCGAAAGATACAACCATCTATGGGACTGTCAGCACCAGTACCAAACCTGCTTTGTATCTTTGTTCCAGTGGGTCCAGAACCGACTCTCAGCTTTATCAATCTCTCTGCTTGGCACCTGCAGAAATACAGAACATACAAAACAGGTATGATTTGTCAGTACGAGGCAAAGACAAATTGGAGTGATTGGGGGTTCCCTTAGGTCCAAATGAAGACACACACCTTGAAGGCGATGGTCTCATATGGTTCTGCAGCCAGTAGAAGGTACTGCCAACGACGGTCTGGGGGCTCAATGCGCTGCTCGTATGCAGACATGAAGCGATGCCTGGGCCCTATGCCCTCCGCTATCTCTGGGTAATCAATCTGATAAGGGAGGAGAAGGACAGTTACTCAAGGTAACCAGTGTGTCCCAAGACTCAGAACAGTAGAAATTGCTTTCCCTCCATTGATCGGACCTTGTCTTATCTCGCTACAAGTATTTCGCTACACCCACAATAACATCTGCTAAACACGTGACCAATAACATCTGTTAAACACGTGTATGTGACCAATAACATCTGTTAAACACGTGTATGTGACCAATAACATCTGTTAAACACGTGTATGTGACCAATAACATCTGTTAAACACGTGTATGTGACCAATAACATCTGCTAAACACGTGACCAATAACATCTGTTAAACACGTGTATGTGACCAATAACATCTGCTAAACACGTGTATGTGACCAATAACATCTGTTAAACACGTGTATGTGACCAATAACATCTGTTAAACACGTGTATGTGACCAATAACATCTGTTAAACACGTGTATGTGACCAATAACATCTGCTAAACACGTGTATGTGACCAATAACATCTGCTAAACACGTGTATGTGACCAATAACATCTGTTAAACACGTGTATGTGACCAATAACATCTGCTAAACACGTGACCAATAACATCTGCTAAACACGTGTATGTGACCAATAACATCTGTTAAACACGTGTATGTGACCAATAACATCTGCTAAACACGTGACCAATAACATCTGCTAAACACGTGTATGTGACCAATAACATCTGCTAAACACGTGTATGTGACCAATAACATCTGTTAAACACGTGTATGTGGCCAATAACATCTGCTAAACACGTGTATGTGACCAATAACATCTGTTAAACACGTGTATGTGGCCAATAACATCTGCTAAACACGTGTATGTGACCAATAACATCTGCTAAACACGTCTATGTGTCCAATAACATCTGCTAAACACGTGTATGTGACCAATAACATCTGCTAAACACGTCTATGTGACCAATAACATCTGCTAAACACGTCTATGTGACCAATAACATCTGCTAAACACGTCTATGTGACCAATAACATCTGCTAAACACGTCTATGTGGCCAATAACATCTGCTAAACACGTGTATGTGACCAATAACATCTGCTAAACACGTCTATGTGACCAATAACATCTGCTAAACACGTCTATGTGACCAATAACATCTGCTAAACACGTCTATGTGACCAATAACATCTGCTAAACACGTGTATGTGTCCAATAACATCTGCTAAACACGTGTATGTGACCAATAACATCTGCTAAACACGTATGTGACCAATAACATCTGCTAAACACGTATGTGACCAATAACATCTGCTAAACACGTGTATGTGTCCAATAACATCTGCTAAACACGTGTATGTGTCCAATAACATCTGCTAAACACGTATGTGACCAATAACATCTGTTAAACACGTCTATGTGACCAATAACATCTGCTAAACACGTGTATGTGTCCAATAACATCTGCTAAACACGTGTATGTGACCAATAACATCTGCTAAACACGTGTATGTGACCAATAACATCTGCTAAACACGTATGTGACCAATAACATCTGCTAAACACGTATATGTGACCAATAACATCTGCTAAACACGTATATGTGACCAATAACATCTGCTAAACACGTGTATGTGACCAATAACATCTGCTAAACACGTGTATGTGACCAATAACATTTGACCCATGTTAATTATGTCCATGTCTCATTCAAACTCACCTGGAAAAGTAAAGACTGTTGCCCACTCTCTGGATCTCTCTGCTTGGTTACTGTTGACAAGGGAAATAATATCAGTTCAGTTCCACAATTCTCCCCAAAGAATGTAAGAGGGACACTGCGCCACCTTGTGGACTGCCCAACTCTTTTTTTTTTTACTTTATCATTTAAGGACTATTTTTGCTCTAAATTTGCAGAAAATGGCATTTATAGCTATTCAAAAATGCAAAAATTGGGGCCACTGCACACCCACCCACACTGAGCAGCACCACCTTGTTAGAAAATCCTGGGGAGAACCCTGACAGTACATAACAGATTGTTCTGGAGTCATTGAATCGTTGATGACTTACTAACATCAAAACACATAACCTGCCTTTGTACCCTGGTCGACCAATCTTCACAAATTTCTTGACCTCGACCTTCACCTTTTCGGGGGCTGGCTGGGCAGGGGCTTCTTTTGCTTCTTTGGCTGCTCTTCTCGCTCTGCATTCAACAAAACAGGGAAGTGAGCAACACCAAATATACAAAGTTCTTCAATTATAGAAACATTTTTTAAGTGGTAATCGATATGTACTTACAAATTGGTCTGATGCTTCTTTCCCTGTGTATGGGCCAGATAGCTGCCCTGTAATGAGAAAACGGTTAAGATCATGAATTCAAATGAACCTTTTGAACTAGGGCTGACCACATTTTGTCGACTGGTCAGTTGTTTGGTCGAAAGTCTGTAGGTCGACCAAGATTTTTATAGTCGAGCAGTTGCAAATATATATATGCAGTACCAGTCAAAAGTTTGAACACACCTATTTATTTAAGGGTTTTTCTTTATTTGTACTATTTTCTACATTGTAAAATAATAGTAAAGACATCACAACTATGAAAACACATACGGAATCATGTAGTGACCAAAAAAAAGTGTTAAACAAATCTCAATATATCTTATATTTGAGATTCTTCAAAGTAGCCACCTCCTTTGCCTTGATGACAGCTTTGCTCACTCTTGGCATTCTCTCAACAAGCTTCTTGAGGTAGTCACCTGGAATGCATTTCAACTAACAGGGTTGCCTTGTTAAAAGTTAATTTGTGGAATTTCTTTCCTTCTTAATGCATTTGAGCCAATCAGTTGTGTTGTGACAAGGTAGGCGTGGTATACAGAAGATAGACCAAGTCCATATTATGGCAAGAACAGCTCAAATAAGCAAAGAGAAACGACAGTCCACCATTACTTTAAGACATTTAGGAAAATTAAGAACTTTGAAAGTTTCTTCAAGTGGATTCGCAAAAACTATCAAGCGCTATGATGAAACTGGCTCTCATGAAGCCTGCCACAGGAAAGGAAGACCCATAGTTACCTCTGCTGCAGAGGATAAGTTCATTAGTTACCAGCCTCAGAAATTGCAGGCCAAATAAATGCTTCACAGAGTACAAGTACCAGACAAATCTCAAACTCAACTTTTCAGAGGAGACTGCATCAATCAGGCCTTCACCGTTGAATTGCTACATAGAAAACACTACTAAAGAACACCAATAAGGAGGAGACTTGCTTGGGCCAAGAAACACGGGCAATGGACATTAGACCGGTGGATATCTGTCCTTTGGTCTGATGAGTCCAAACTTGAGATTTTGGTTCCAACCGCAGTCTTTGTGAGACGCAGTATTTAGGCAAGAGACCTGTGGGCATACATAACCTGTACGATTTACGCTGTCTATGCACTAGGTAAGACCTGGCCGGACCACCACCTGTATTTTGGTTAGCGCGCCAGTTGGTGCTAAAGCTTAGGTAAGCTGTGGGAAGGCAGGTAAGGTAGGAAAGGGGACTTTCTTTGGTTCCGTCCAGCCCCTTTTCCCCACCTTACCGTGTTTAGGAATAATGAATTACCTGTAAACTGTATTTCTCCCTGCCTCTGTCCTTCCCCGCACCAACAATCACATACTTGTTCACTCCACGGGGAGTTGAGATGTAGCAGGGTGTTGCGTTCCCTCCTCCCAGAGGCGTACGTAACAGTAGGTGAACGGATTATCTCCACGTGTGGTTCCCACCGTGAAGCATAGAGGAGGTGGTGTGATGGTGTGGGGCTGCTTTGCTGGTGACACTGTCTGTGATTTATTTAGAATTCAAGGCTCATTTAACCAGCATGGCTACCACAGCATTCTGTAGTGATACGCCATCACATCTGGTTTGCGCTTAGTGGGACTATCATTTGTTTTTCAACAGGACAATGACCCAACACACCTCCAGGCTGTGTAAGGTATATTTAACCAGGAAGGAGAGTGATGGAGTGCTGCATCAGATGACCTGGCCTCACCCGACCTCAACCCAATTGAGATGGTTTGGGATGAGTTGGACCGCAGAGTGAAGGAAAATAAGCCATCAAGTGCTCAGCATATGTATCATTTCCTTCAAGACTATTGTAAAAGCATTCCAGGTAAAGCTGGTTGAGAGAATGCCAAGAGTGTGTAAAGCTGTCCTCAATGCAAAGAGTAGCTACATTGATGAATCTAAAATATATTTTGATTTGTTTAACACTTTTGGGTTACTATATGATTACATGTGTTATTTCATCGTTTTGATGTCTTCACTGTTATTCTACAATGTAGAAAATAGTAAAAATAAAGAAACACCCTTGAATGAGTAGATGTGTCCAAACTTTTGACCTGTCATCCATGACTGTCTCGGTGGACTAATCCATTGCGGAAGACACGGGGATGGCACAACAGTATTGCCAGTAGTAAATGTATCGGTAATTACCATCATTTCTAGTCCACAATGTTTGTTTGGATAAGTTCATTTATGTTAATGCACTCAATATATTATTAGTCTTTTAGCGTTCTCATGGTCGGAGTGGACACATTGTTTGTAGACTGCACAACCTAGGCTACACTTGTCTGAAACAAGTTTTGGCTCCTGTCAATGTTGAGTAAGGACACAAATCTGATTATGCAAAGAATTAGCATGCAGGCTACCTGGCCTGCATGCAAATGTAGGCCTATAAATGTGCCCATTTGGGGATCTGACAGTATTTCTGATATTCTTAACTCACCACCACTGAAACTTCTCAAAGTCATTTTTTCTTCACCTCAAACAGCAAGGTAAACAAAGTCTGTTTTTACATTTAACTCAGCAACAACAACAAAACGTCCTCTCGCTGTCAACTGCGTTTATTTTCGGCAAACTTAACATGTGTAAATATTGTTAGAACATAAGATTCAACAACTGAGACAAACTGAACAAGTTCCACAGACATGTGACTAACAGAAATGGAATAATATGTCCCTCAACGTGACGTGCTCAATAGGATTGAGATCTGGGATCTTCGCTGGCCATGGCAAAACATTGACATTCCTGTCTTGCAGGAAATCACGCACAGAACGAGCAGTATGGCTGGTGGCATTGTCATTCTGGAGGGTCATGTCAGGAGGAGCCTGCAGGAAATGTACTACATGAGGGAGGAGGATGTCTTCCCTGTAACTCACAGCGTTGAGATTGCCTGCAATGACAACAAGCTCAGTCCGATGATGCTGTGACACATCGCCCCAGACCATGACGGACTCTCCACCTTAAAAATCGATCCTGCTCCAGAGTACAGGCCTCAGTGTAACGCTCATTCCTTCGACGATAAACGGGAATCCAACCATCATCCCTGGTGAGACAAAACCACGACTTGTCAGTGAAGAGCACTTTTTGCCAGTCCTGTCTGATCCAGCGACGGTGGGTTTGTGCCCATAGGCGGCGTTGTTGCCGGTGATGCCTGGTGAGGATCTGACTTACAACAGGCCTACAAGCCCTCAGTCCAGCCTCTCTCAGCACTGATGGAGGGATTGTGCGTTCCTGTTGTAACTCGGGCAGTTGTTGTTGCCATCCTGTACCTGTCCCACAGGTGTGATGTTCGGATGTACCGATCCTGTGCAGGTGTTACACGTGGTCTGCCACTGCGAGGACGGTCAGCTGTCCGTCCTGTAGCGCTGTCTTAGGCGTCTCACAGTAAGGACAATGCCATTTATTGCCCTAGCCCTTTCTATTGGTGTTTTTCAGATCAGAGTCAGGAGAAAGGCCTCTTTATAGTGTCCTACGTTTTCATAACTGTGACCTTAATTGCCTACCATCTGTAAGCTGTTAGTGTCTTAACGACAATTCCACAGGTGCATCTTCATTAATTGTTTATGGCTCATTGAACAAACAAGGGAACCAGTGTGTAAACCCTTTACAATGAAGATGTGTGATGTTATTTGGATTTTTACAAATTATCTTTGAAAGACCGGGTCCTGAAAACGGGACGTTTATTTTTTTGCTGAGTTTAGTTCCTCAAAGTAGCCTATTTAAAAAAATCTTTCCTGCTTTCTTTCAATAACCACTCAGCTTGAAAGAGAGGGAAAAAATGTCATGCTTTTATCCGGTGGAAACATCATAAAATTGGCCTACCTGATTACTTCTTATCCCTTGCGCAAATAGCCTACAGCTATGTCTGTCCGAAACTTACTGGAGCTGGAAACTCTGAAGGCCCAGAATATTTGAGACAATGTTGCAAGTTTGCTAGAGTGAGCTTCAGGCCAGACCCAAGTTAATAGTTGACACAATGTTTCAAGTTCCTTGCAGACAGGCCATGCATAGCCAATGCGATTTATAGGATATTTATAAGGATATTTTCTACCTGCAGGCTGCAATGTTTTTATTTGTAGGCCATTTTTCTTTTACATAGTTGGCAACGGCAATAGAACTTACTTTTAGAATTTTGATTAACCACAATCATTTTGCAATACGAAGACTTATAAATTAAATTAAACTTTTCCACGAAAATCATAACTGGCACGTGGATCGGTAGAAATGGTAAGATATATTGGCACTCCAAATGGAAATGGTTGCCACCTCCTGGTGTAACCTCTTAGGAGCATAACAGCAGAATCTGCGAAGGCCAGCAGCAGCAGAGGAAGAGGGTCGGGAACAGTTTATCTTGATCTCTGGCTCCCTCAAATCATTTGTGTCTTAATCATTTAAATCACAGTGTGCTAAAAGCATCAGACAAGCTCAGTAGCCTACATATAGTTGATTTTATTAAAACACATACAGTGAGGGAAAAAAGTATTTGATCCCCTGCTGATTTTGTACATTTGCCCACTGACAAAGAAATAATCCGTCTATAATTTTAATGGTGGGTTTATTTGAACAGTGAGAGACAGAATAACAACAACAAAATCCAGAAAAACACATGTCAAAAATGTTAGAAATTGATTTGGATTTTAATGAGGGAAATAAGTATATGACCCCCTCTCAATCAGAAAGATTTCTGGCTCCCAGGTGTCTTTTATACAGGTAACGAGCTGAGATTAGGAGCACACTCTTAAAGGGAGTGCTCCTAATCTCAGCTTGTTACCTGTATAAAAGACACCTGTCCACATAAGCAATCAATCAAGATTCCAAACAATCTCCCTCGGCCTGGGGCTCCATGCAAGATCTCACCTCGTGGTTGCAATGATCATGAGAACGGTGAGGAATCAGCCCAGAACTACACGGGAGGATATTGTCAATGATCTCAAGGCAGCTGGGACCATAGTCACCAAGAAAACAGTTGGCAACACACTGCGCCGTGAAGGACTGAAATCCTGCAGTGCCCGCAAGGTCCCCCTGCTCAAGAAAGCACATATACATGCCTGTCTGAAGTTTGCCAATGAACATCTGAATGATTCAGAGGACAACTGGGTGAAAGTGTTGTGGTCAGATGAGACCAAAATGGAGCTCTTTGGCATCAACTCAACTCGCGATGTTCGGAGGAATGCTACCTATGACCCCAAGAATACCATCCCCACCGTCAAACATGGAGGTGGAAACATTATGCTTTGGGGGTGTTTTTCTGCTAAGGGGACAGGACAACTTCTCCCCATCAAAGGGACGATGGATGGGGCCTGTACCGTCAAATCTTGGGTGAGAAGCTCCTTCCCTCAGCCAGGGCATTGAAAATGGGTCGTGGATGGATATTCCAGCATGACAATGACCCAAAACACACGTCCAAGGCAACAAAGGAGTGGCTCAAGAAGAAGCACATTAAGGTCCTGGAGTGGCCTAGCAAGTCTCCAGACCTTAATCCCATAGAAAATCTGTGGAGGGAGCTGAAGGTTTGAGTTAACAAACGTCAGCCTCGAAACCTTAATGACTTGGAGAAGATCTGCAAAGAGGAGTGGGACAAAATCCCTCCTGAGATGTGTGCAAACCTGGTGGCCAACTACAAGAAACATCTGACCTCTGATTGCCAACAAGGGTTTTGCCACCAAGTACTAAGTCATGTTTTGCAGAGGGGTCATACTTATTTCCCTCATTAAAATGCTAATCAATTCATAACATTTTTGACATGCATTTATCTGGATTGTTTTGTTGTTATTCTGTCTCACTGTTCAAATAAACCTACCATTAAAATGATGGACTGATCATTTTGTCAGTGGGCAAACGTACAAAATCAGCAGGGGATCAAATACATTTTTCCCTCACTGTAGGGTGTAGGAAAAAAATACATGTTTTAATGTTGAGCAATCGATTGAACAGACGACTCTAGGTTAACCAAGGATTTTTTTTTTGGGGGGGGGGGCGCCCTAAATGTATCATCATATAAAGAGGAGTTATGGTGTGTTAAAATTAGCACTTTCTTACCTCATTATTGTGTAGTGTCAGACACAGCTTACACTCATAAGAGCCCAGATGGTTCTTCATGAAATAGGGGTCCTTGTTGATGTCGATGGTCTCCAGGGCCAGCTGGCGGAGCCGCTCTCGCCTATCCCGGTTGCTCTCCGAGGAGGACGCCACGCCACCGCTCCCCGTCTTGCCCCCAGCTCTGTGTTGGAAATCCATCTTTGCGGGGCGATGGATTCACTCACCTTCAAACCTCCTCCTGCTGCTAGGCAGCTGGTCAAATACTCTGAAAATATGTCTTCAGACTGTGGAGAAACATACAGGAAGAATATTGTCAATGTTATGTTTGTAACAAACACTAGCAAAATAAATAAGATTGATTTGATCAATTCAACAACTAATCTGCACTGTGGCATAGAAGGTGGAAACTACTTAACTAGCTAGCCATCTCTGTGGCTGTGATTGGCAATTGCCAATCTAACCTCCAACATCGGAGAACACGTAAAATCTATTCATATGATGCATTTGCAGAACAACTGAAACAACGTAACGTTACCTAGCCAATAGATTAGCGTGCGACTAATTAACTAGCTAGCTATTTATCCAATACTAACTAGTTACATTATCCATTTGCAAACATAACTACATCACTGGCTAACTTAACGTTACTACATCAAAAGTACTGCATGTATTAACTAAATCAAATTAGTTACATCTAATCTACGTTACTGGGTTTTGGTGCGCATGTTAGCTAAAGTAGCTTTGTTGAGCTAACCGGCAAGGTAGCTCAACATAATGACGATTTTAACTTTAAACGAACAAAACGGGGCACCTTTTCATATCTGGTTGCCGTATATTCCGTAAAATAAATACAATACCCTAGCTAATACCACATTTACCAGATAATTACTAGTTTTAAAACTCACCAATTAATTTACGTTTCGATCACGCTGTTCACAAGTTAAACATTCATGCGCACGCGTGAACATCAGTTTTGTACGTTTGTATATCTTTATTGACAAACATACAGAAAACACAATTTGACGATGTCAAATGCGGTCTTTCTTTAGCGTTACTGTACGAACTAGATTAACAAAAACATCAATATCTTAATTACTTCCCTCCCTAAAATTTGAGACATCCCTTTGGCCATAATTTATAGCCTATAATGTTCAAATGCGTATCAGTCCAACCACAAAATGTCCTCACACGGTCACCATATCACGAAAGCAAGTGTCACATATAAAGGAGTGTCCAAGTTTTTTTTTTTTTTCTAGGGACGTAGCTAGGCTAGTATCGGACACTTCGACCGCAGTGTGTTTAACCAACCACAAATCAACACATTTCATGACGCTTTGTTAGTTAGGCAGCGAGTAGTTGAAAGTAAGTGCACTTCTTCTGACAGCAGCAGCAGGAGGCGGCTTGAGGAACTAGCTGAAACGAGTTTACCCGCATGAAACTACCGCAGTGAGGCGTGTAACGATGTATATTACCAACACTGACATTTTGACAGAATAGCAAGCTAAGCTAGGTTGCCCTCAGCCATAAGGACATGGCTCTTTTTAGCTGAGAGTGTTGCTTACCAAAGATTTGTATAATTAACGGTCAACCCTGTGCTGCATTTGTGAACCGCCTCAGGATGCGTTTCAATGAGAAGGAACTCATTTCGTTGAGTCGCCAACCATCTGAGCGGGCGGCGGAACTTGGCATGCGAGGACCGAAGAAAGGAGATGGTATGACTAATCCGAGTGGGATCATTATCACTGATGTCCATAAGACCTAACCTTAGTCTAGATCTTAGCTACTCTAACTTGCCGGTTAGCAATTGTTACTCATTCATTGGAAGGCTACTGTAATGTCAAATTGATGGCATGATCAGGAAGACGTTTGCTCATTCATTTGTTCTCATCTGTTATGCCAGTTGTGAAGAGGAGGTTGGTGAAGCTGGTGGTTAATTTCCTGTTCTACTTCCGAACTGATGAGGAGGAGGTAGGAAGAGTCACCACCACCATCTTATGTCTGTCTCTGACTGTATGGGGACTGGGCAAGTGACAGTGGGTGTGTTTTTCTCTCTCTCCTTGACAGCCTCAGGGTGCCTTGTTGCTAGAGCAGTGTCGGGTAGAAAGAGAGGACAGCCTTGCCTTCTCTATCAGTGAGTCCAAAACTGATCTCCTCTGCATTCATTGTTGTTTGGTTGGCTGTGACCCACTTTTGTTTAACTTTTTTTGTAATTTAGCAGATGCTCTTATCCAGAATAAACATTGCTAGAGTGCCCAACAAGAAAAGGAAAAACAAAGTCATTTTTAAGCTTTAGTCACTGTACAAAAACATTGGGAACTGCTGTCCTAAGGAACCAATCTTCTCTCAGCTTTCCTAGATGAGGCAGAGAGGAAGTACCTGTTTGAGTGTGACTCCCAGGAGCAGTGTCAGGAGTGGATTGACTCCATCATCAAGGCCAGGTAATATAGGACTGCCCCATTTCACTTGTCTATTAGTGTAGAGGGTACAGCTACAGAAGCTCTTCAAGACCAGGGTGGGTGACTATTTTTGCATGAGTCATCCTAGTTGCCACTCTGTTCCTCATCTGTCCTACAGTTATGAGTTCATGAGGAAGAACTTGATCTTCTATCGCACAGAGATCCACCGGCTGACCGGCAAGGTAAGACAGACGGACCTGTTATCTGGATGGTCTCTTCTAATTATAGACTTAACAAAGTAACTCTACACAACCTGAATACACACTGATTACCTTCTCCTAGGACCCTCTGGAGCAGTATGGTATTGAAGATGAGACGCGCTTCCAGGTCACTAGTGGCCTACAGCTCATGCCTAAAGACATTTAAGATGTACTGTAGCCCCCGCCTACCTATGATGGACTTCTCATCACACCAACCACATCCCTTAGCATCTCAATATTATAGTGGTATTTTCTTGCTCAAGAGTCCAACCTAGGTAAATGGGGAAAGCCTCTTATATTTTAGATTAATTGTTGGTTGTAATGATATGGCCTCCTATATCCACGTACTGTACAACTGTTTCACGGGCTACTGCAGTGATATTCAAAGTTTTTACTCAATTTTATTCCCGGCAGAATTTCTGGGGATTTAAAAATATATATATATTCTACAAAATTAACTTTAACCCTTCTGTCACCTGCTGTACATTTAGTCATTTCACTCATTGAGTTGGCTGGCTGTGTGATTCTCATTTCCTATATGTGTAAATATGTTTTTTTACTATGGTTTTCTAGTGTAAGAAGTTGTTTTCTTAGTACAATGTGATGACTGTAAAGCTGTCAGCCATTGAATGTGCAGAGGTTTTTGACTTCTTGAACCCCCCCAGTGAATGAGACTGAAATGATGTACAGGCTGCACTTTTATCCAACCCACTTACTTGTTCACTTCATGTTCTTGTCTGTCATGTGTTTAGCCAGATTGGCAATACCTTTTGAGCTTGACCAATATTCCACGACAGTTGATCTTATTGGTGTTCGTTATGATTACTAATCTTATTTGTACTTTAGACCAATGTTTTTAGTTTTCATGATACTTTTGCACATGTTTGTCTAGAGAATGGATTTGACTTGTGTACAGTCTCTCTCTGTAACAAATACTTGTCATGACTAGTTTAAGAATTGCACTCATCTACCTTCTTACCTGCCTACTTTTAAAGCTATTTTACATCAGTTAATCTGTTTGTCTAACACTTTAATTCAAATTGAGGACTACTGTTATTTAAATGTGAAACTGACAATGTCGTCCTCTAAAACTCTTTTATCCACAATCAAAGTCTGACTTGGAATAGAGCAGCAGTGATCCTACAATGGTAACAATGCATGTTACTTTTCTCCAGACTACAATTTCCTCAACACTGCAGCACTGTTCTGGGACACTATCAATGGATTTGCAGAATGTCCTTCCAATAATGACAATGCTTTGATGTATGTTGAATGTTTCTGTTGCGTTACTTTGGCACGTTGAGTGTGTGCCGTGTGGTTAAACCTAAAGCCTGTTTATGCATTTACTTCAAGTAATCCAATTTAAATTTCACTGTCATACTTCAATACCACCAAGTATGAGTTCTATACTTTTTAAAAAAATAAAGTCGGCTTTTAAAGACCTCACCTTTTTGTGAGTGAACTTGTTTTATTCCAAGCTTAATCAATGTATAAGTCAAAATGTAGTGTAAAAATGGTCTCCCTGTCACCAGTTGCTCTATTGCTCACGCTGTGTCAAACAACTTCTGTCTAGTCCATAGAGACCGGATGCCCCTGATTTCCAACGACAGTCCCGGAGTCTGGTGGCCTGTCCCTGACTAGAGCTGTCTCAAATGTTCCTGATTTATTCTTCAAATAAAAAAGCAAAGATTTAGGCTGATATTTCAATCAAATGCTATATTGCTGGTGACACCTTAATTGGGGAGGACTGGCTGGAAAGGGATAAATGGAATGCAGCACTCCACCATTCAGGCCATTATGGTAGAGTGGCCAGAAGGAAGCCACTCCTCAGTAAAAGGCGACTGATGGCCCGCTTGGAGATTGCTAAAGGACTCTGACCATGAGAAACAAGATTCTCTGGTCTGCTGAAACCAAGATTGAACTCTTTGGCCTGAATGCCAAGTGTCATGTCTGGAGGAAACCTGGCACCATCCCGCTGGTGAAGCATGCTGTAGGGATGTTTTCCAGTGGCAGTGACTGGGAGACTAGTCAGGATTGAGGGAAAGATGTACAAAGTACAGAGATCCTTGATGAAAACCTGTTCAGGACCTCAGACTGGGGCAGAGGTTCACCTTCCAACAGGACAACCGCACAAAGCCAAGTCAACACAGGAGTGGCTTCAGGACAAGTCTCTGAACGTCCTTGAGGTTCCCATCCAGAGCCCGGACTTGAACAGATTGAACATGTCTGGAGAGACCTGAAAATAGCTGTGCAGCGATGCTCCCCATCCAACCTGACAGAGCTTGAGAGGATCTGCATAGAGGAATGGGAGAAACTCGGCAAATACAGGTGTGTCAATCTTGTAGCATCACCCAAGAAGATTCCAGGCTGTAAATGCTGCCAGAGGTGCTTCAACAAAATATTGAGTGAAGTGTCTGAACACTTTTCTAAATGTGATCCTTAGGGGTATTTGTTTTAATACATTTGCAAACATTTCTACAAACCTGTTTTTGCTTTGTCATGGGGTATTGTGTGTAGATGAGGAAAAAAACAATTCAATCCATTTTAGAATAAGGCTGTAAAGCAACCAAATGAAAGTATTCACACCCTTTCTTCCCCCAAAAATATTCTCACAGCCTGAATTTTAAATGGTTTAAATTTAGATTTTTCTTTGTCACTGGCCTACACACTAACCAATAATGTCAAAGTGGAATTATGTTTTTGGGAGTTTTGACTAAATATTAAATGAAAAGCTGAAATGTCTTGAGTCAATAAGTGTTCAACCCCACGCCTAAGGTTCAGGAGTAAAAATTAGCATAAGTTGCATAGACTCACTTTGTGTCAATAATAGTGTTTAACATGTTTTTTGAATGACTACCTACCCTCTGTACCCCACACCCACAATTATCTGTAAAGTCCCTCAGTCGAACAGTGAATTTCAAACACAGATTCAATCACCAAAAGCAGGCATTGAATATCCCTTTCAGCATGGTTAAGTTATGAATTCACCTTCAGATGGTGTATCAATAAACTCAGTTGCTGGAGAGGAAAGAAACTGCTCAGGGATATCACAATGAGGCCAATGGTGACTTTAAAACAGTCACGTAGTTGAATGGCTCTGATAGAAGAACACTGAAGATGGATCACCAACATTGTAGTTACTCCATAATACTAACCTAATTGACAGAGTGAAAAGAAGGAAGCCTGTACATAATAAAAATATTAAAAAACATGCATCCTGTTAGCAACAAGGCACTAAAGTAATAATGCAAAAAGTGTGGCAAAGCAATTCCATTTTTGTTCTGAATACAAAGTGTGATGTTTGGGGCAAATCCAATACAACACATTATTGACTCAAGACATTTCAGCTTTTCATTTTTAATTAATTTGTATTCAGTGATAAAAAACAATTTCACTTTGACATTATGGGGTATTGTGTGCAGGCCAGTGACACAAAATCTACATTCAATACATTTGAAATTCCGGCAGTAACTCAACAAAATGTGAAAAAAAGTAAAGGGGTATGAATACTTTCTGAAGGCACTGTATCATTGGGTCCTACATTTCAGCACTACGAGAAAGGGCTCATTCGTTACTGTATTACAATAAAGCAGCTACCAGAATGACCACTAGCGACAAAGCTTTCACTAGCGACAAAGCCCGTTTTTTGGTGAATTCACTCACCTGTTCACAAATTCGGACTCCATTTTCCCTGTACAACATGTAATGGATATAATGAAAAATGTGAATTTGTCTTTTTCTCTCACTTTGTGACATCAGGGCTGGCAACATTGCAGAATGTGAAACTGAAAGAGACTCTGTTTCCATTTAGCCTAAAGTTAAATCTTGCCCGAAAAATAAGTGTGCCTTTTGTATGTGTCTTCTAACAGGTATTTTTCCAACAAACAAACAGGGGTGCCAGTGACACATTGTGGACAGAGTAACTGCTTCTTTCTGCTGTTCCTCCACCGTGCTCTGTAACCCACACCCTACTCAATTATTGACACAAGCAATCTCATTAGGTTTAATAGAGTGGACTCATCAGAGCACCAGAGAGAGGGATAATGACAGAGAGAGAACATGTAGTTTTTTCCCTGTCCTGATGTGTGCCATTGTGTTTTTGGTTGTTGTTGCATACTTGCAGTTGTCTGTGTGTCTATCTTTGTGTGAAATAGAGAGAATTTGGCAGGGCGGTACATGTAGTATGAATACAAACAGAGACAGTACCAGCTAGGCTACTGCCCACACAATTGGCAAACAGTTGGTGTTCAAAGTTCGCAGGCTGGTCCTAGAAGATGAGACACCTCATGATAACAACTGTGTTATATAAATATTCATACACATAGCTTATATATTATACAGCGCCAAGCCAAACCGCCTGACTCAAGTCATCTTACTTACCCCTGCTAAAATAGGAACCAGCTCACTACCCCTAACACTATCCCCTCAGCTCTGTTGTCTTACCACCCCAGGAAACAAAGACATTCCATCGCAAGAACATTTAAGTCATTTAGCAGAACACATACACCCAGCCATAAAACTGACCATTCCTGTTCTCTTCTTTCACGACCCCCTCTGCTCTCCTGTATCAGATTTCCTGACACACAAATACCTTCTTGCATGAACACACACACCTTACCCCCCAGCTCAGTCCAGGTCAGGGGGCTCAGAGAACAAGACTCTGCTATGCACCAATGGGGCCCGCTCTGGCTAGAGAAAGGCCCGCCTCCAACTCTTTGTGACCAGTCAGAAGACCAAAACGACAAGACTCCACCTACTTCATTATATGTATAAAAATGAATGTAACCTTTGAATAAGGCCTCTTTTTCACCTGACCCCTCATCGGGTTATATGAACTAGATCTGTGCACGATGTAGAACAAGATATCTTTGACCAATAAACGGCCTTTTTGATGCACCTGATTCCACTCTGTCCAGCGTCCATGATTTGGTCTCAACTCTCCAATATTTAAACACTAACAAACTTGGTAGCAGAGGATGGTTATTCCTAAATTCGATCTATGATAAATTGGTGTGAGAGGCGAGACAAATCATCCGGTTCGAATCAGACGGAAGAGTGACCGAACCAGGAGAAAATCAGCCATTCATCTTGCCTCAGGAAATCTGATCAGAGCGCTCTACTAAAAGGTACGCAAAGCCTGTTAAATCGAAATCTGCATATTGTATCTTAGCCTAAACCAAATTTTGATCAGAAAGTACTGGGCGTGAGTATGAATTGTTGCCAAATTATTTTTTACATAAGAAGGCATTGATTAAAGATATCTTGTTTTGAAAGATTTTTTATTTTTATTTTTAAATAATTGGCCTATACTGTGTTATTTTAATAGGAATGTGTGAATCGTGATTGACCAATATGTTAGATTCCTCCTGGGACCCTATTTGTTCTGAAATCTGCATAGAAAACTGTCCTAATTATATATATATTAGGTTGTGTATAGAGGTGACGTTAAATAGAGGCTGTGTTTTAACATGTAACGGACACGATTATGAATGTTGGAAATTCAATGAGAATTTCATACGAATGAATGTGGTGATAGATGAACCGAATCTGCATGTAAAATGTCCTATTGATACGTTGTGTACTATCGAATAGGTCTTGTGGAGGTGTGGTTATAGTTAAATGATAGATGAACCGAATCTGTATGTAAAATGTCCTATTGATATCGAATAGGTCTTGTGGAGGTGTGGTTATAGTTAAATGATAGATGAACCGAATCTGCAAGTAAAATGTCCTATTGATAACGAATAGGTCTTGTTGAGGTGTGGTTGGATTGAATGAATCTGCATGAAAAATGCCCTGTTGAAAAGCTGTCTACTATTTAACAGGTTATGTGAGAGGTGTAGTCGAGTGGATGTAGGATGTGTGAGTTTGGCGTTCCACTAGACAGAGATCGGGAATGATGTGACCATTGCACATCAAACAATAACATAATATAACCAGAGTTGACTAGAGATTTTGAGACCGGGGAAATTAAATTGAGAGAAACGTTTGTCGCGGAGTAAACCGCTAGGTTGGGATACGTACCTGGGCTATTATGCACACGTGCTGATAGACAAAGCTACCTTAGTAGTCGAATGGCCGTGCAACTTTGATTGACAGCCGCCGGGCTAAAACACTGATTTTCGCTTTTTTCATTGCTGTTGATATTGCCTAAAGTTTAAAATTGTTCTGACAATTGTTATAGAATCGCTTGAATTTACTGATATAGGTTCATAAAGGCAGTTACTGAATTATTTACAGAAAGTATTTAAATTATTCGCTAAAAAAAAAACTTCTATTTTTCTATTGCCTAAAGTTTAGAATTACTCTGACAATTGTTATAGAACCGCATATTTTCACTAATATATTGTTCCAAAAGGAAATCGCCGAATCATTTCTAGAAAATACCTAAATAAATCGCTGAACAAATTCAAATTAGATGCCGGAGAAGCACACACGTGGATGCCACCACGTTACTGATAAGATCTTTCTGTGAGAGGGTGGGGGCACATGGGAGAAGTCTGAGCCAGCACTACAGTACATCCCTGGTCTCGATCAGGGACGGGCTGAGTATACAAAGATAGAAATAAGCTACACAAAGGACTGACTAAAACCTAGATGAACGCATTATACACACTATCAGACGAATTAGATAACAAATGTCTGCAGCCACCACACCCAAACTCGGATTCAGTGATTATTTAGATCAGAGTATAATTCATGGAGCGGGAGGTAAAGAACAGTATGAGAAAGTGGAGAAAGTGTGGAAAGGATTATGGTTAAAATGGACACAAGCAGGTTATTTTAGAGGAGGGACCGCCTATAGGGGGGAATCTCCAAGATATGCAGAAAAAGCTACTGGAAGACGTAGGGAAAGCAACGGCAAGTGAGACAGAGAGGAACAAAGCTCATTGGTTCAAGAAGGAAGGGACTATAGAGAGAAAGCGGGCAGAAGCAGAATTGAATGTAGGAACATGGGCTATAGAGGAGTGTAGGAGGGTGCAGCTAAAAAAAAAAAATTATTAAAAAAAACACACCAGACATGATGTGCGTGGCATCGGGGGATGTTAAAGCTCTGCCTGAGAACTTGCCCACGGCTCCCCCTGAGGCCGCTTCTCCCTCACTATATCCACAATTGACAATGGAGGCAGTTCAGCCCCCGCCATACTCAAAGGGACAAAATCACCGGAGCCCGTCACACAACCCATTCCTGCCCAGGGCACCTCCCACAATACAGGCTCCAGTTCTGAGAATATACCAAGGGGAGTTAAAAGGGGAAATGACACTGGGGACAACGGGTGGCCATATTGTATGTGAACAGCTCGAAACTGGGACTCCAGGCGCAGGAGGCCTCCCCCAGGAACGGAGGCCGCAATGCTCCTCTGTGAACTCTCTCACCTCTGAAACCAGAGGACACCTACAAACAAGATTAGATTCAAACCACTCTCCCCGCAGCAACAGCAATGGAGAGGAAGAGGAAGTGGGGGAAACCCACCTCTGCAACACCATCAACCAGGACCCAGTTCCCCGCAGCAGTCAGCACCTGCATACAACTACCCCGGACCTACTCACATGCAACAGCAGCAGGGAGGATACAACCAACCGCAGTTCCAGGGAATGGCAGGGAACACCATGCCCTGGCCATGTAGATGCCCACCATCCACGGCAGGAGAAGAGAGACAACACTTTCAACAGCACACTGAACCAACTATGATGTGTGAAGTTGAGGGTGTCCCCCATCAGTTCCTGGTAGACACAGGATGCACCTATTCTACTATCAAGATCCCTCAAATACTACTGAAAGTCTCCTCCCTCTTCAACACCTGATCGCCCAGCAAGAATTATGATGATGCCACTCCAGCCGACGCCCACGCTGTCTGACACCCAAGAAGTGTACTGGCTAAAATGCCTACCCACAGGGCCTACCACCCCTCACATCCAGTTTAAGTTCAACCAACGGACAGCTCAAATCTACACTCTGCACCCATACAAGACTCCCCAAGCTGAGATCCATTGCACACTCAATGCAACAGAAACTGATGACTGCCTCTACACTGAAGACTGGGATGAAGACATGATGCACCTGACCCCACCTATCAGGTGTTGTACCAGTGGGTGTGGCCCAGAGGGGGTGGCAGCACCGGTCATCCTACGACCAAGGAACCTCCATGCACCCCTGGCCTGGACGGCTGAAGCATCAACAGCTTTTGCACTCCTGAAAACAGATCTATCAGCGGCAGCAGCGCTGACTGCACCTGACTACAAGAACAAGTTCCATTTGGATGTTTCTGAAAAGGAAGGATTCACCTCATCCGTCCCATTCCAGAAACAAGAGGGGGAGAGAAGGGTCTTGATGTACTACTCTTCCAAACTTGACCACATTGAGGTAGGACAGACAACATGCTCCAGATACGTTGCTGCAGTAGCAAAAGCTATTGAAAAAACAGCTCACCTCGTGATGACACCCTTCAATCAGCCATCATCCCTCAACCAGCACCTGCCCAATTAGCTGAAATCATCAGATTGACGCAGGCCCTCATCAGAGGAAAAGGAAAGACTGTGAATATCTATACAGACTCAGCCTATGCTCATGGAGCAGTCCACATTGATGGACCCAGAACTTTTACGAGAAGCACATGGCCCCACACACGAAGGCAAACTAAAGACCCTCCAAAAGGTCTCGCATCTGGTGGCACCCTCACATAAAAAATATGACTGATTTATTTTATGACGATGATTTATTTTGTAACGAATGCAACATATGTGGCAGCCACAAGCTAAAGAAACCATATCAAAACACCAATGGGCTCATACCCATTACATAATGCATGTTTTCAGGATATTAGTATAGATTACACCGATATGGGCCCCGACAATGTATCTAAAGATAAACGCTATCTCCTAGTTATGATAGATAGGTTCTCCAAATGGGTAGCAGCAATACCAACAGCGAAGGAGGATGCTAGATCAGTCGTTAGGTGGCTACAAACCAAACTAATACCCAGGTATGGCATCCCAAGAGAAATCATATTTGACAAATGGCTCACAATATTTGGCATAACGCACAGATTTGGTTCTGTGTACTACTCCCGGTCCCAAAATCTGGTGGAACGTTAAACCAAAAGCGGAAAGCTAAGAGTCATGCCTGGTCCACCAAGGGAGGGAGGTCATATGCCCGCCCTTGATGTACAACAAATTGTAATGTCTAATTATGTGAAAAAACTGACGGTTCTCTCTGCAGCACTCTCTACCCAGGTTCACAAGGTCCAGGAGGGGGAGTCTGCCGGGGGACACGCAACCACTGAAGGTAAAGGTTGGGTGACTGGGTGATGGTTAAAAGTCCACAAGAGAAAGTGGCTGGAACCCAGGTGGACTGGACCGTACGAAGTGAAGGAGGTTACTTCACACTCAGTCCAGGTCAAAGGTAAATCAGGCGCACCTTGGCACCACCTTACACATTGCACCCCAGTCCCAACTCCTTCCAGAACACTGACAGAGGTCAGAGCTGATTTGAACAGCCTAAATTTGATTCCAAATGAAGATATTCCTGACTCAGGTAATGGGGCATCAAACCCCTATTCCTGATACATTCCTAGCACCACTCCCTTCAATCTCACACGCACCAAACGTAGCAATACACCTACAGACCCACCATGCACACCAGACAAGTTTAGAAGCACCACCTTATGTATACCCAAGAATGCAACCGCCACCATTATGCTATAGTTTTCACGTCTTAAAAGACGTGAAGAGGGGGACTCAAAAATTTGGTTCCTACCAAATTGTTTGTTTTGCATCATATTCTCTGGATAAGAGCGTCTGCTAAATGACTTAAATGTTAAATGTAAATGTAATATTCTAATTCTATAGTTTTCACGTCTAATAAGACGTGAAGAGGGGGGATTTGTTATATAAATATTCATACACATAGCTTATATATTATACAGCGCCAAGCCAAACCGCCTGACTGTCATCTTACTTACCCCTGCTAAAATAGGAACCAGCTCACTACCCCCTAACACTATCCCCTCAGCTCTGTTGTCTTACCACCCCAGGAAACAAAGACATTCCATCGCAAGAACACATACACCCAGCCATAAAACTGACCATTCCTGTTCTCTTCTTTCACGACCCCCTCTGCTCTCCTGTATCAGATTTCCTGACACACAAATACCTTCTTGCATGAACACACACACCTTACCCCCCAGCTCAGTCCAGGTCAGGGGGCTCAGAGAACAAGACTCTGCTATGCACCAATGGGGCCCGCTCTGGCTAGAGAAAGGCCCGCCTCCAACTCTTTGTGACCAGTCAGAAGACCAAAACGACAAGACTCCACCTACTTCATTATATGTATAAAAATGAATGTAACCTTTGAATAAGGCCTCTTTTTCACCTGACCCCTCATCGGGTTATATGAACTAGATCCGTGCACGATGTAGAACAAGATATCTTTGACCAATAAACGGCCTTTTTGATGCACCTGATTCCACTCTGTCCAGCGTCCATGATTTGGTCTCAACTCTCCAATATTTAAACACTAACAACTGCGTCAGCCAGGGCATTGAATCGTAGGCCAGGGTGCGACCAGAAATAACCCTGTTAAGACACTGTGCCCTACAGTTGAGGTTTAAACTCTGTGGTTGGTCTCTCTGTCTTGTTACCATTCAGGAAGGGACTTTCCCAGAGGACAGTTGTTGAATTCCTTCTTTGAAGGTATCCCAATGGGCACAGATTTCAGGTCAACGTCTAGTTTTGATTTACGTTTGATTGAGTTGTCAACTAACGTGATTTCAAGGTGAAATCAATGGAAAATGTTAACCATGTCAATGGATTTAGGTAAAACATTTGGTGAAAATAATAATATTCCTGAAATTCCTTTACATTGATGACTTTTTGAAAATCCAATCACTTCTTGCACTTTGATTTAACGTCATCATGGCCAGCACAGACTGAAATAAGACATGTTGTTATTCCACATTTTATATTCTATGGGAGTTATTGGAAGAACGACTTGGGAGCATTCACTAGGTTTGAACTAGTTGAGAACACCAATTGGCTAACAGCTAACTAAACTCATCAAAAAAAGAAATGTCCTCTCACTGGCAACTGCGTTTATTTTCAGCAAACTTAACATGTGTAAATATTTGTATGAACATAACAAGATTCAACAACTGAGACATAAACTGAACAAGTTCCACAGACATGTGACTAACAGAAATGGAATAATGTGTCCCTGAACAAAGGGGTGTCAAAATCAAAAGTAACAGTCAGTATCTGGGTTGGCCACCAGCTGCATTAAGTACTGCAGTGCATCTCCTCCTCATGGACTGCACCAGATGTGCCAGTTGTTACTGTGAGATGTAAGGCACCTGCAAGTTCCCGGACATTTCTGGGGGAAATGGCCCTAGCCCTCACCCTCTGATCCAACAGGTCCCAGACGTGCTCAATTGGATTGAGATCCGAGCTCTTAACTGGCCATGGCAGAACATTGACATTCCTGTCTTGCAGGAAATCACGCACAGAACGAGCAGTATGGCTGGTTGCATTGTCATGCTGGAGGGTCATTCATGTCAGGATGAGCCTGCAGGAATGGTACCACATGAGGGAGGAGGATGTCTTCCCTGTAACGCACAGCTTTGAGATTGCCTGCAATGACAACAAACTCAGTCCGATGATGCTGTGACACACTGCCCCAGACCATGACGGACCCTCCACCTCCAATTTGATCCCGCTCCAGAGTACAGACCTCGGTGTAACGCTCATTAGTCGACGATAAACACGAATCCGATCATCACCCCTGGTGAGACAAAACCGTGACTCGTCAGTGAAGAGCACTTTTTGCCAGTCCTGTCTGGTCCAGCGATGGTGGGTTTGTGCCTATAGGCGATATTGTTGCCGGTGATGTCTGGTGAGGACCTGCCTTACAACAGGCCTACAAGCCCTCAGTCCAGCCTCTCTCAGCCTATTTCCGACAGTCTGAGCACTGATGGAGGGATTGTGCGTTCCTGGTGTAACTCTGGCAGTTGTTGTTGCCATCCTGTAGCTGTCCCGCAGGTGTGATTTTCGGATGTACCGATCCTGTGCAGGTGTTGCGAGGACGATCAGCTGTCCGTCCTGTCTCCTTGTAGCGCTGTTTTAGGCACCTCACAGTACGGACATTGCAATTTATTGCCCTGGCCACATCTGCAGTCCTCATGCCTCCTTGCAGCATGCCTAGGGGACATTCTCGCAGATGAGCAGGGACCCTGGGCATCTTTCTTTCGGTGCTTTTCAGAGTCAGTAGAAAGGCCTCTTTAGTGTCCTAAGTTTTCATAATTGTGACCTTAATTGCCTAAACGTCTGTCGGTAAACTGTTAGTGTCTTAACGACCGTTCCACAGGTGCATGTTCATTAATTCATTGAACAAGCATGGGAAACAGTGATTAAACCCTTTACAATGAAGATTTGTGAAGTTATTTGGATTTTTACAAATGATCAGTTGAAGACAGGGTCCTGAAAAAGGGACATTTCTTTTTTGCTGAGTTTTGCTACATCACCAGCTAATGTACTACAAAAAATCCCCTTTTCCACATTTTGTTACGTTACAGCCTTATTCTAAAATGGATGAAATATTTTATTTTATCAATCTACACACAATACCTTATAATGACAAAGCAAAAGCAGGTTTGTATACATTTAGGTATTCAGACCCTTTGCTATGAGACTCAAAATTGAGCTCAGGTGCATCCTGTTTCCATTGATCATCCTTGAGATGTTTCTACAACGTGGCTGTGGAGTCCACCTGTGGTAAATTCAATTGATTGGACATGATTTGGAAAGGCACACACCTGTCTATATAAGGTCTCACAGTTGACAGTGCATGTCAGAGCAAAAACCAAGCTATAAGGTTGAAGGAATTGTCCGTAGAGCTCCGAGACAGGATTGTGTTGGGCACAGATCTGTGGCCAGACGGAAACCGCTGCTCAGTAAAAGGCACATTACGGCTCGCTTGGAGTTTGCCAAAAGGCTCTCAGACCATGAGAAACAAGATTCTCTGGTCTGATGAAACCAAGATTGAACTCATTGGCCTGAATGCCAAGAGTCACATCTGGAGAAAACCTGGTACCATCCCTATGGTGAAGCATGGTGGTGGCAGCATCATGCTGTGGGGATGTTTTTCAGCGGCAGGGATTGGGAGACTAGTCAGGATCAAGGGAAAGATGAACGGAGCAAAGTACAGAGATCCTTGATGAAAACCTGCTCAAGAGCGCTCAGGACCTCAGACTGGGTCAAGGTTCACCTTCCAACAGGACATTGTCTTGGCTATGTGCTTAGGGTCAATGCAGGAGTGGCTTCGGGACAAGTCTCTGAATGTCCTTGAGTGGCCCAGCCAGAGCCCGGACTTGAACACGATAAAACATCTCTAAATAAAGGTGTGCCAAGCTTGTAGCATCATACCGAAGGAGACTCGAGGCTGTAATCGCTGCCAAAGGTACTTCAACACAGTACTGAGTAAAGGGTCTGAATACTTATGTAAATGTGGTATTTCAGTTTTTTATTTTTCAAACATTTGCAAGAATATCTAAACCTGTTTTTGCTTTTTTTCATTACAAAACCATTTTAGAATAAGGCTAAATAAGAATAAATAGTGTAACAAAATGTGGAAAATGGCAAGGGGAATGCTTTCCGAATGCATTGTATGTAAATGAGAGATTTCTGTATTTCCTTTTCACTAAATTATCCTAAAATGTATACAAACATGTTTTCCCTTTGTCATTATGGGGTATTGTGTGTGGATGTGTGAGACAGAACACTCACATTTGATCCATTTTGAATTCAGGCTTTTAAACAACAAAATGTGGAATAAGACAAGGGATATGAATACTTTGTGAAGGCACTGTAGCTCAGGTGAAGACAAGGCTCATAAGTGATTGTAATGAACTCCCATGAGGGGTACTGAAGGAGCCTTGGGGTGCACCTTTTAACTAACTACGATACCAGAGAGTGTGCCCTGATGTTGCACCTGCAATCTGGTTATGACCCATAGAGATGGCTGCCATATACACGTTCAATGTAGATGGGGCCTTTCCTGCAGCCATGAGCTCCTGGAGGAAAGTGAAAATGACAAATTAGGCAGGAAGGTGACATTTCTGCATGGTCGTCACATCACTTCCTGAACACATTTCACTTGCAGGAATACAGGGATCGCATAGAGCAGGCATCGTCTAGATTTAGCCGCTGGCCGTTTCTTTCATGAGTGGATGGTCAGGGGGCGGAAACATAATTACAAATCATGTGTAGACTGCAAATTGACCGCAAGAATCCCAAACAGATATGTGACTAAAACAGAATTGTTTCAAACCTTTCTTACCTTTGTATATACAGAACAAAAATATATTTCAATGATTTTACTGAGTTACAGTTCATATAACAAAATCAGTCAATTGAAATAAATAAATTAGGTCCTAATCTATGGATTTCACATGACTGAGCAGGGGCGCAGCCATGGGTGGGCCTGGGAGGGCATAGGCACACCCATTGGGGAGCCAGGCCCACCCAATAAGAATGAGTTTTCCCCCACAAAAGGGATTTATTACAGACAGAAATACTCAGTTTCATCATCTGTCCGGGTTGCTGGTCTCAGACGATCCTGCAGGTAAAGAAGCCGGATGTGGAGTTCCTGGGCTGGCGTGATTACACGTGGTCTGCTGTTGTGAGGCCGGTTGGATGTACTGCCAAATTCTCTAAAATGACTTTGGAGGTGGCTTATGGTAGAGAAATTAACATAAAATTATCTGGCAACAGCTTTGGTGGACATTCCTGGAGTCAGCATGCCAATTGCACGCTCCCTCAAAACTTGAGACATCTGTGGCATTGTGTTGTGTGACAAAACTACACATTGTAGAGTGGCCTTTTATTGTCCCCAGCACAAGATGCACCTGTGTGTTGATCATGCTGTTTAATCAGCTTCTTGATATGCCACACCTGTCAGGTTGATGGATTATCTTGGAAAATGAAAAATGCTCACTAACAGGGATGTAAACAAATTTGTGCACAAAATTTGAGAGAAATAAGCTTTTTGTTATGAAACATTTCTGGGATCTTTTATTTCAGCTCATGAAACATGGGACCAAGACTTCACATGTAATTTATATTTTTCTTCAGTATATATGATCACATCTCTATTATGCTTGGGAATACTTGGGAACAGATTAAAAAATTTAAATCAATTGGAGCCGATTTCCTGGTGTTTTTAGAGTATTTTATGTCCAACAATTATTATTATTTTTTGCCCAGAAAAATTGGGGGGCCAAATAAAACCATCCGAGGGCAATCCTGGAGCTACAAGGCAGTCACATTCAGGGGCCACACCCACAACTTCAGTATGCTGGGTTTGCCAAAGCTTGCCATTCACCTGTGACAGGTCCGCTCGAAGAGGGAGTTCCTATGGTTGAGAGCTGTACAAGGTCTGAAAACCAGTGATGTTGTGGCCAATGTGGAGCAACAAGTAGAACTGAGCTGGACATTGGGGGGGGAGTGGGTTCTGTGCATAACGCCCGCTCGATGTCCGCGTCCAGCTCCCACACTACCGGTGCCACCAGACAAGAGGCCGGGAGTATGGGAGTGGGATCCATGGGCCGCTCCTCTGTGTGACGAGGTACTCATAGTGCCCTGAGGTGGTACTAAATGCCGTTTTCCACTCGTACCACACCTTGATCTCGTACCACACACTCGTACCACACCTAACTGTACCACACCTAGATCTGGTTGATGCAGACCTCCATCCTTCTTCACAAAAAAGAAACTCGGGGAGGCAGGTGAAGTGGAGGGCCGAATTTACCCCTGCTCCAGGGATTCGGAGACAGAGCCGCCGTCTCCTCTTGTGACAGGGGATACAAGTGACTACTGGGAAGTGCTGCGTCTACCAGGAGATTTATCGCACAATCCCCCCGTCGATGGGCTGGTATTTGAGTCGCCTTCTTCTTACAGAAGGCGAGAACCAAATCGGCATATTCAGAGGGGATGTGCACGGTGGAGACCTGGTCTGGACTTTCCATCGTAGTCGCACTGACGGAAACCCCTAAACACCTCCCCGAGCACTCTCGTGACTATCCCGTGAGAGCCCTCTGTTGCCACAAAATAGTGGGGTCATGACAGGCCAACCAGGGTATACACAGCACCACGGGAAATGCAGGAGAATCAATAAGGGAAGATAAAAAAATTATCCTTGTGATCCTCCCGCGTGACCATGCCCAGTGGAGCGGTGGCCTCCCTAATTAGCCCCGACCCCAATGGTCAACTATCTAGGGTGTGAACTGGGAAGGGCATATCCACTGGAACAATAGGGATCCCTAAACTATGGGCAAGTGATCTGTCAATAAAGTTCCCAGCTGCGCCTGAATCTATGAGCGCCTTATGTTGGGAATGCGGGGAAAACGCAGGACAATTAATATACACAAACATATGTGTAAAAGAGGGCTCTGGGTGAGCCTGGTGCCGACTCACCTGGGGTGACACAAAAGTGCCCTGCCTGCTGCCTCGACTCCCAGACGAACCTCTCCAGCACTGACCGGCAGTGTGCCCTCTGCAGCCACAGATGGTGCATTCACATAAAAGAAGTGTGTTCCAAGAAAAAAGTTTTTTTTAAATGCTTTTTGTTTTGGCGTGTTTCTGTGTATGCTTCAATTGCCTCTGTATCGGCTTCAGATGCTTCGAGAGAAAGTTATACTCCTGCCCATATGAAGCTATCTTACTGGCATTGTCAAGTGTGGACTGTCTGTCTCGGTGTTGGTGGACTCGGTTAAGTGAGGACCAGTAGCCTACAGGACCGCTGAGCTCTGTGATCACTCCAAGCTAGGGAATAGTAATGCTGGATCAACAGGCTGGTATGGCAGTGAAGCGGGGACTGGCACGACACCACGAGTCAACAAGTGCCAACAACAGGTACAACAAGCTAACTAGCTATGGTAGCATTGTGTGGCTAACTTAGCTAGCTAGCTATGAACTAACTTCTGAGGTAACTGACGTCTCTATGTGGCCGTGTATGGAAATTGTCTTTCTGGGCCGGGGAAAGGTTCAATTGTTATGTTGTTTTGTTTTATGTTGTTATATATGTTTTGTATTTTTTCAAATCAAACAGTTTGCGATAGTTTCACTATGATTGGTGTTAAAACAATTCTAATTAAATTATTAAATGAAATCATTCTCTACCTTGACCACAAAGTATTTAAAAAATGCATTGGTTTGTTATGAAAAGGAATGCTATTAAACATTTGCATTTAAAGTATAACTTTTTAATGTATATAAAGAAAGTACATATAAATCTAACCATTCAAAACTAATACAATCTAAGCAGCATAATAGAATATTGCACCATATCAAAGAAAAATAAATAACAATTTGCAAAACTGCAACATCCCAAAAATTGAAATAAATTACCTCCATTATGGCATCTGCTGAAGGATTCCTTCGTGCTGCATCCCCAGTTGCTCTCTCGTCAAACAGCAGATGTTTGTGGCACTACTGCTGGTTTTCTGCTCCCGCTTCATCCTGTTGCTTCTCTCTGACGGCTGGCTGTGATTTGCTGCAGACCCTTACACAGGAGTTTCACTTTTGAGGCTGTCACATAGCTGAAAAGACAGTAACTTATTAGTTCAGGTTCATGTTTTGTCTACTGATTCTACATTCTCATCTACTGCTCATAAATATATATAATACTGGATTAAATAATGATGTAGTAATAACTGCTTACTGTACCTCTCTCCACTGATCTCCACTGTGACCTGCTCAAAGGGTTCCAGGACTCTGCACACCTCCTCCCATTCATCTTGGGTCAGAGCATCAACAGGTGCATTGACAATGGCCAGGGTAGAGATTATAGCATCCTTTGACTCAAGAAACCACTTCAACATATAAAATGTTGAATTCCACCTTGTAGTGCAGTCTTGTTTAGGCCTCAGCTCAGGCATCCCCATCTGGCGTTGTGTAGACTTTAGTTTTTCAGCACCTACTGTGCTCCTTCAGAGCATCTCTTACAATCAGGTTGATTGTGTGGGCAAGACATGGATGATGGGTCCATTTTAAGATTTTCATGGCTTTGCTTATGTTACAGTGTCCCCAACAGGTTAAGGCAAACTGCAGTAGCTTTTTGGACTCTTTCCAGCACTGAAGCCTGTGTGCTCCCATAGTTGTGGAATAAGTGATTTTGAAAGGGTTTTCCTGCTTGGAATTGTGTACATTGGATTTAGACTATTGCTATAATTTCTAAAACCTCTGTCCTCCACGATCGAAAATGGCTGGAAATCGGTGGCAATCATTTTAGCCAATGCAATATCAATTTGGCCTTGTTTTGCTACAGACATAGACTTCGGTGCTGTGGGTCGCGGAGTAGGCCTACTTGACTGAGTGGATACTGGCTCCACCACTATCACTAGCAGGCCCGCTAGTTTCTCGAAGCTCCGCTACAGCTAGCTTCACAGTTGGGTGCACAGTTCGCATAAACCGGTGTAGCTTGTGCGTAGAACCGGCTTTATATGAGATTTTGTTTTGGCAAATTCTACACTGTGCTCTAACATTGTCTTGTTTATTAAAATGCATCCAAATGCTACTGTGCTTTAGACTCATTTTCCAGCTGTTGTTTTCACAGCTGTCCTACCTCTCTCTTCGTCTGCTACGTGTGTGACTGTGAGCGAGTTGGCTCGGCCCTCCCTCGCGCATCTTTGGTTCATTGGTTGACACAGCGTGTCTGATTGACAGGAACAGCAGGTGAGGCTATTCGTCTGAGCAGACGGTCAGAACGAATGTGTGTGCGCTTGAGCATTTAGGCCTATATTATTTTATTTTTTTCGTTCTTTGAATTAGTTAATCATATTAATTTAAATATGTTGATTATTTATATGTAAAAAAAATATATAAATATATTTGGCTCTTCTGATATGTGAGCCGGCTCCCAACGTTCACCGACAAGAGCCGACTCGTTCGCAAACGACCTATCACTAACATAATCTAATTTACCTGGGATATATACAAATTAGTGTGATATTTGAGGCTCTCTCTCAATTGATTGTATATTGAACACACATATGATTTCAGTTCATGAGTGTGTGATATGGGGGTTGGAGACATGTTTATTTCGACATTATAAAGAAAACGTTTTATGTTGCAGATCACCTCCCGTCGACTTCACTCCTCGACTTTCGGCTACAGTCGGTTGCTTTAGCCTTACTAGTCAAACGAGCCCATTATTAGCTTTCAATGAAATGTCTCAACTGTAACAAAGAGACTATACCATTATGGTGCTTCTTCTTTCATCTTAGTTTCACTTCAAAGTAATTGCATTTTTTATGATTGGGTTATCAATGGTAAATATCTTTAGCACAGTAATGTCCTCTTAAAGATGTTTCATCAAAGATGGTTTAGAAACTATGGTCACTGGTTTCACCTCCCTGCCGGTCCCTATGCCTGGTAGTCCTTCGTTACCATAAACACAATGTAAAAAACAACTTTTTCTACCATTTCTCTTCATAAAATCTGATTGTACACCTAACCTTAACCATGCTAACGTCATGCTTAACCATAACCTTAAATTATGACCGAAAAGCTTAGTGTTGACTTTGTGGCTGTGCTAACTAGTGGAAACCCTCTGTTCCCTTGACGACGTAAAATGTGTGATTCAAAAACAGTGACGTCACCGCGCCATTCCCATGTTGCTTTGCGAATCCCAGTCGAGCGTTTGTTCGATTTGTTGGTCTAAACATTTGTCTCTGTCTGGGCTGGAGAATAAATCAAATTGATTTATTTTACAAAAAATCTAGCCAAACAAACCGTCTCAAACTTGGTGCATAACTGAGAGTCTTTGACGCTGCACGGTAGGTCAATCTGAAAAAGAATTGTGTGAGAAACAAGTTCGAACGTTTGGAGATAAACAATCACAATAGCTAACGTTAGCTAGATAGTGCTAACTTTTAGCCTATTCAGCGTGTTAATGGTAGTCTAGCTACTATCAGTGGCCTTATCTAATGGTGTTTAAAAGTGGCGCCCATGTTGGCTCTCTTGTCTTGAACTACGTTAGCTAGCTATTAATGCCTAACTAGCTAACGTTAGCTTTGTAGCTAGCTAGTGCAACGAGCACTCAGGTTTGTCGACTAATTAGCTAACGTTAGCTGTCTACAACATCGATTAGTATTTGTTGAGCAGACTGGTAGAACTTTAATACGAAATTCCAAGAAATCCGCATATTTCCACTCCTTCATCGAGATACATGAAAGTGGCAAGCGTAATGTTAGTTATGGGATGGAAGTGATGTTCACCCGTTCTGAGGCCTTCTGTCAATGGGCTAAGTTTACAGGTCACGACATCAATAAGCAATGCCAACAGGTTTCTGATGATACTATATACACGACAGAAGATAAATCGAGATTAGTGAACCAGCTGGTCAAGTCTCCACACAAAACGACCCCAATAGGTACAATTTTCAGAAGTAAAAGCAGTGCCATGAATCTGAGGTGTTGAGTTTATATACACCACGCAGTATAATATAGTAGTGGTTCCCAACCTTTTTGGGTTACTGTACCACCAAGTAAAATTTTCTCTGCCAGGAGTACTGCTGAAGTCAAGTCAATTTTACCAGTAGGCCAAGTACCCCTGGTTGGGAAACACTGTCATAGAGGCGGCAGGTAGCCTAGTGGTTAGAGCGTTGGGCCAGTAACCAAAAGGTTGCTGGGTGGAATCCCTGAGTTGGCAAGGTAAAAAATGTGTCGTTCTGCCCCTGAACAAGGCAGTTAACAAGGCCGTCATTGTAAATAAGAATTTGTTCTTAACTGACTTACCTAGTTAAATAAAAAAATTGACTTTTTTGAGGATCTGTGTAGATGACAATGTTTGAAGTTATATCCATGATGTATCTTTTCTGGGGTGAATTTATAGAGTGAAACGGAACAAAATGAGGAGGGACTTACCTGCATTTGTCCAATTGAAGCTCAAATTTTTGTTGCTTTTGCTACAGTGTCCAAATAATGAGTTGGTCTACTACGTCCCTGTTGTAGGGCGGCAGGTAGCCTAGCAGTTAAGAGCATTGTGCCGGTAACCAGAAGGTTGCTGGTTCAAATCTGCGAGCCGACTAGGTGAAAAATCTGTAGATGTGCCCTTGAGCAAGGTACTTAACCGTAGTTGCTCTGGATAAGAGTGTTCGCTAAATGACAATGTAAATGTGCTCCTTTACAGACATGGACCAGGACTATGAGTGTCGGCTGCTCAGGCAGATCAACATCCAGAACGAGAATGCCAGCCCTTTAGTAAGTGTATAGACTCAATAAAAGTTGTGTATTATTCTGGATTGACTTGTGTTGCACAATATCATTCTGTATTGAGGTGGCATATGATGTTACAGATGCCAACATCTAGATGTATTTGTCTGAATTGGTTGGCACACTCAGCTGACAGCATAATGTTCAGGGATTTCAAGAGTAAGTTGATGGGGCGTAGCATATGGTCATCTATCCAGAGCTGCAAATCCCCTGAAATTAGGTCAGGTGTACCAGTAGGCTGTACTAGAGAACCAGTTTGTGTATTATTTTCTTGCTAAACTATATCAGACATACATTTAGCCTAAGCAGAACACACTGTCAGTGTTTGAAGTTGACAGCTACTGAACAAAGACTATAGATTTTTTCAGATTAGCTTGACAATAGTCTGATACTGGCTCATCCCTTACATGTTTAATAACAAAACTGCTTTGTGAAGACTAAAGAGGATGTCTAATGTGTGACACGAGAGCTTTGCTGTCCAACAGTGTGTGAAGTCTAAAAGTTATGCTTTTATTCATTTAGTCGCTCTGTCAGATCCCCTGATGTTTTGTCTGCATTAAAACCACCTCTCTGATTGACCCCTACTGTTGACTTTACGTCGAGTTTCACCCCTCCCCTCTCCCTGTGGAAACCCATTAGAAAAAAGGCATAGGCTACATCTTAGAGCATTCCTTTTAACTGTATCTCTATTGAACACCTCATCTGCGAATCACGAAACCCCCTTTGTTAATTGTTTATCTCGCCTGGTCTCTGCAGATCTCATGAGCTATTAATGTGCAATGGTTGTCATTTTCTCATCTTTCGTGGTTCAATTGTCCTCTCTGTGAACGAGTCCCTCTCTGACCCTGTATCCCCTTCTCTCTCCCCATGAAGAAGGCCATAGATACAGTACGAGCCCTGACACCCACCAACTCCCCCCTGTCGTCACCAAGCAAACATGGCGACCGCTTCATCCCCTCCCGCGCCGGCGCCAACTGGAGCGTCAACTTCCACCGCATCAACGTGAGTCCCCCCACAATGAACTTCGGGATTTTTTTTGTGCCCCAAGTTTTATATCTGTGTTGATCGTGTCACTTGCTGGGTTTCTGTTTTCTGTCACCCTAATGAAGGGTGTTGTAGCCGCAACATGTCGGTGCATGTAATATTTTTTGCTATGCATTAAACAATAAAGGCTTTTAAAATTGTTCCACTACATGAGTGCCTTGATTACTTCCGGAAGTTTGGTTGCAAAGGCTTTTCCGGCATTGTTTACTATCCAGCATCAAATCATCTACAGTATTTCACCCCGTGATCAAAGAGCACCTCATGGATTAACTATAAACCAATGAAGCGCTCCTCTAATGTCTCTACATATTAGTCACTGTTAATGTTGTTGTGTAGGAGAATGAGAAGTCTCACAATCAGAACAGGAAGACAAAGGATGGCACTACAGACACTAGCAAAGGTGAGCCTCTTGACTCAGTTGAATTTATTGTGTTTCTGTAGTGTGCATTGAATCTGTTTTATTCATTCATTCCCATTAAAATGGAGATTAACATACCCCTCCCTCCTAGCGGACGGCCTGGCGTACTCTGCCCTACTGAAGAACGAGCTGCTGGGGGCAGGCATAGAGAAGGTCCAGGATCCCCAGTCAGAGGACCGTCGCCTCCAGCCCTCCACCCCCGCCAAGAGGAGCCTCTTCAGTGTACTTAACATAGGCCCTTGTACATTCTGTTGGAATAGCGTCTTTTTCAAAGCTACCAGGGCTAGTGTATTGTGTGTGCTGCAGTTTTAATTTGTTAGTCATACAACATGTTTACCTTTGACACTAAATATGCCAGTTGTTTGTGTTTACAGTATTCTGTCAGTGCCAAACGATCTCTACCCGAGGATGGCAACACAGTGTCTCCATACTCCCTGTCACCTGTTAGCAGCAACAGGTATTCGCCACTTTCACCTATGCATTGGTTTTATATTATATGGCTAACAGTGGTATTCTAGTTCTCCTCTCCCTCTCATTTCATTATAATTAGTATTTTCTGTGTCACATTGAATGAGTCATCCGTCTTGTCTCCCTCCTTGTAGTCAGAAGCTGTTACGGTCGCCTAGGAAACCCACGCGTAAGATCTCTAAGATCCCCTTCAAGGTGCTTGATGCTCCAGAGCTGCAGGATGACTTCTATCTCAACCTGGTGGACTGGTCCTCCCTCAACGTCCTCAGTGTCGGCCTGGGAACCTGCGTCTACCTCTGGAGCGCCTGCACTAGCCAGGTGTGTGTGTGTGTGAATGTTTGTGTGTTATCACACTGAAATCAGTGACACTGTCTCCATTTATCGCAAATGCCTCTCTCTCGTAAACTCTTTCATATGATGTGAGTTGGAAATTGACAATCTATGGATTGTGTCTTTTGGTCTTCAGGTGACGCGTCTGTGTGACTTGTCAGTGGAAGGGGACTCTGTCACGTCAGTGGGCTGGTCAGAGAGGGTGAGTCTGTCTGCTTTAACTCCTATGTGTTGTCATGTACACCCCTTATTTACAGTTTACCCTATACCTTCAGGACTCTGTAGTCCTGGCTCTATACGCTTCAGGGGGTGTGATGGATTTGCCCTGATACCATGTGTGTCTGGTTATTGTACTCTTTTGTGTGTGTGATTTCTCAAGGGGAACTTAGTAGCGGTGGGGACTCATAAGGGCTATGTACAGATCTGGGACGCGGCAGCAGGGAAGAAACTGTCAGTACTGGAGGGACACACAGCCAGAGTGGGTGAGTAGGAGGAGGCTGGCTGTCCTACAGAGAGAAGAGGAGAGCTTCTCCTCGGTAGTGCTGCAACAATGGAATATAATATCTAGTAATTCTATTGCTATGGCTTCATCATGAAATATTCATCCTTAAGTCAAAAGAAAACTATGAAAACTGAGTGCATTTCAGCTGTGTTCATATTTTTTGCTAAATCTCTCTCTCTAGGTGCGTTGGCGTGGAATGCCGACCAGTTGTCATCTGGCAGTCGTGACAGGGTCATCCTGCAGAGGGACATCCGAGCCCCGCCCCTCCAGTCAGAACGTCGTCTCCAGGGACACCGACAGGAAGTTTGCGGCCTCAAGTGGAGCACCGACCACCAACTACTGGCCTCAGGGGGAAATGACAACAAGGTACACACAGCACAGACCACCAGCTACTGGCCTCAGGGGAAATTACAAGGTACACACAGCACTGACCACCAGCTACTGGCCTCAGGGGAAATTACAAGGTACACACAGCACAGACCACCAGCTACTGGCCTCAGGGGGAAATGACAACAAGGTGCACACAGCACCGACCACCAGCTTCTGGCCTCAGGGGGATTACAGGACAAACACAAACCTCTTGAATAACTATTGTACACTCCTGCTTTTATCCTTATCCTATGGCATTAACTTCCCATAAAAATAACAATCCCTCCCCATAGCTGCTGGTATGGAACCACTCCAGCGTTCTCCCGGTGCAGCAGTACACGGAGCACCTGGCAGCAGTGAAGGCCATCGCCTGGTCCCCCCATCAGCATGGCCTGCTGGCGTCTGGAGGGGGCACGGCCGACCGCTGCATCCGCTTCTGGAACACCCTGACAGGCCAGCCCCTGCAGTGCACCGACACAGGCTCCCAGGTCTGCAACCTGGCCTGGTCCAAGCACACCAACGAACTGGTACGTAGGTAGGGGCGGCTTTTTAGGGTCATTCTGTGGGAAACAAACATTTGTATGAAATGTGATATTTTCCATATATTTGGCACAAAGACAGGCCCTTTTTAAAGGAAATCATTTTGACTCCTAAACATTTGTGACTAAAGTCCTTTTTACCTCCAGGTAAGCACACACGGCTACTCCCAGAACCAGATCTTAGTGTGGAAGTACCCCTCCCTCACACAGGTGGCCAAACTCACAGGCCACTCCTACAGAGTGCTTTACCTGGCCATGTCCCCAGACGGAGAGGCCATCGTCACAGGAGCTGGAGACGAGACGCTGCGCTTCTGGAACGTCTTCAGCAAGATGAGGTCCACCAAGGTAGCCAGACACCTCATATTGATTGGCGAACATAGATCTTTGTGCTGCGTTTGCCCCATATGAAGTCTACCTTTCAAATGATTTTGTTACCAATAACAACCCAATAAGCAAAACCACTGTCTCAGCTGATATAGAGGATTGTTGTGTTTTAGAGATCTGACCCCTGCTCTCTTCCTCTGCAGGAGTCTGTGTCTGTTCTAAACCTGTTCACCAGGATCCGGTAGCCAGAGGGGCGCAGCTGTCCGGCAGGGGGAACAAGTGGGCTGGGGGAACAAGCCCATAGGGAATAATGTACTGCACACAACAAGTCCGACCCCTTATCTCTTCCTAGGCCTCTGGTAGGCTAGGGTCCTTTCACATACCCAAGGCCAGGTCGTCAAGCCGATAGATGAGTCTTCTTCCACTGCCTCACCGCCCATCATAACCAGTGTGACATCACAAGGTCACACCACCATACCCATATTGGTGCTTTCCCCAGAAGAGGAAGAAGAGGACTCTGGAACTTTCCCCCAAGTGATTCTGTTTTTTGACAGACACTGTGCATACCTGCCAAATACGAAGTTTGTCCTTTTATTGAATGTTTATTTATTGTTTTTCTTTTTTTTTAACATCGTTATCACGTGTCGTCTGCTTCTGCAGCCTATGTTTGGTTTTTGTTTTCTGTGTGTTAATGTTTTCTGTGTCAGACTTTATGAAGAGCCTGATGCTTTTGTGTTTGTGCCTGCCTTAAAGGGATAGTTCACGTCTAAAATCAAACTCATGTTTTCACCATTGAATGTATGGAAATGTATGACATGCTTTGACTTCAGGGTGAGCTGTCCTGTACCTGCTTGTAAACTAGTGATGGTTAACCCTAGGGCTTGAGAGGTGGGAGCTCACAGGTTTTTTGCATGTTGTAGACCATTGTAATTTATTCACCCTGTAAAAAGACCTTTTTAAGTTCATTTGAAGTGTGATGATGCGTGATAATAATAATGGTGGAAATCTTGTTTTTTTTTTAATTAGAAAAAAATCTGCAATTGTAATTTGAGCAGTGGCCGCAAACAAACTACATATACTCACTTACAGTTATTATCTGTAAATCCTATTGTTTTGGCAGTTGTCTTTTTTCATTTTTAACCAGTTTCTATCTTAACCTACATTTACCTAGACACATTTCACATTATTGCTGTCTTGAGTTACAATTTCACTCAGTCTGATAATGGGCTAGTAGCATTCAGAACAGATGTAAATAACGAGGCATAACCTTTGCATTGAGACTTACCGTATACAAGAAAGAAAAAACTGATATCAAAAGTACCATTTTTAATCTTAATCAGGGTAACTTTTTTTCCTGGGTGTAGCAGGAACTGAAAGTCACTGTAAGAAAAGGAAAGCTGTTGATGGCCTCTTAAAGGCATTACTAGTGCATTGTGCTGTGTGTGTCTGGTAAAAAAAAAAAAAAGTGAAAATATATATATTTAGTCCATGGCACTTATCTTTTTCCTCAGCTTATGTTTTGCTCTTGACTCTAAGCAGATTTGAAAATATCTCATTTTGTTTTAATTCATTTAAAAGAAATGTTTAGGCTGATTTTTCTAGTGATTATTTTTCATTTTCTCAGTTTGGATGTGGTGTTGGAGTGAACTGGTGTGCCATCTTTGAATGAGTGGTATTTATTTGAGCTGTGTAAAAGTGTCCAGTAGTACACCCATAGCTTGTTCTGAGAGTTGAATATTATCTGAGAAAGGTGGAACGCTGATCTGTTCAGTGTATATACTAGCTCCAGTCCTAAATAAGCATTTGTACTCCTTTTATGCCACTTAGAAACAAATAAAAACAAAGAATGCTGCCAACTTGAAATGCCTAAAGAATGTTATGAAGATAAATATTTCTGTACTGAGAGAAACTGAATTTTTATTTTAAGAGAAAAAAAAGTGATTGTATATAAGGTTTTCGAGTATGTTTTTATCATCAACTGTCTATGAATGGGAATGTGGAGCATGTGTAATTGTTTGTATCAACTGTGTCTGAATGGGAATGTGGAGCATGTGTAATCGTTTGTATCAACTGTGTCTGAATGGGAATGTGGAGCATGTGTAATCGTTTGTATCAACTGTGTCTGAATGGGAATGTGGAGCATGTGTAATCGTTTGTATCAACTGTGTCTGAATGGGAATGGGAATGTGGAGCATGTGTAATTGTTTGTATCAACTGTGAATGGGAATGTGGAGCATGTGTAATCGTTTGTATGATCAACTGTCTATGAATGGGAATGTGGAGCATGTGTAATTGTTTGTGTGATCAACTGTCTGAATGGGAATGTGGAGCATGTGTAATTGTTTGTGTGATCAACTGTCTGAATGGGAATGTGGAGCATGTGTAATTGTTTGTGTGATCAACTGTCTGAATGGGAATGTGGAGCATGTGTAATTGTTTGTATGATCAACTGTCTGAATGGGAATGTGGAGCATGTGTAATCGTTTGTATGATCAACTGTCTATGAATGGGAATGTGGAGCATGTGTAATCGTTTGTATGATCAGCTGTGTCTGAATGGGAATGTGGAGCATGTGTAATTGTTTGTGTGATCAACTGTCTGAATGGGAATGTGGAGCATGTGTAATTGTTTGTGTGATCAACTGTCTGAATGGGAATGTGGAGCATGTGTAATTGTTTGTGTGATCAACTGTGTCTGAATGGGAATGTGGAGCATGTGTAATCAGCAGAACGTGTGGAATAATCCCTCAAGACATACATCACTATTGCTAAAGAGCTTTGATTGCTGTGTGTGATGAAGAATATCATACTATGAACTGAAGCCCTCTGTTAGATGGCTCTTGTAGCTGTCCCAATGCAAAGGAATGACCAGAGGACGTTGTCTCCTACAGCAGCATCCTCATCCACACCCCTGTTCCATTTCTGCACCAAGATCAGGCTGTAGTTCGTGCAGGTTTTTGCTGCTATTTGATTCAGAATAATCATTTGAATGTACAGCCTGGTCTTATAGACTAGTAAATGTACATCTAGGACATTAGTAGGCCTATGTTACATAAGACAGAAGGTCACTTAGGTCAAAAATGAAAGTAGGGTGGTCGTATAATGCGAATGTCTAGCAACCCAAAGGTTGTGTGTTTGAATCTCATGGACAATTTTAGCTAATTAGAAAATGTGCAACTACTTAGCATGATAGCTAACCTTAAAGCTTTTATTTATTTAACTAGGCAAGTCAGTTTCTTATTTTCAATGACAGCCTAGGAACAGCGGGTAAACTGCCTGTTCAGGAGCAGAACGACAGATTTGTACCTCGAGGATTTGAACTTGCAACCTTCCGGTTACTAGTCCAACACTCTAACCACTAGGCTACCCTGACCGCTAGCTGAAGTGTTGTGGTTGCAGGTTCACCTGCATCATCAAAAGCCTATTATTTTAGGGTGTTGCTATAGGCCACCAAGTGCTAACAGTCAGTATCTACACTGAACAAAAATATAAACGCAACATGTAAAGTATTGGTCCCATGTTTCATGAGCTGAAATAAAACATCCCAGAAATGTTCCAAATCTCTCAAATTTTTGCACAAATTTATTTACATCCCTGTTAGTAAGCATTCTTCCATTGCCAAAATAATCCATCCACCTGACAGGTGTGGCATATCAAGAAGCTGATTAAACAGCATGATCATTACACATGTGCACCTTGTTCTGGGGACAATAAAAGGCCACTCTAAAATGTGCAGTTTTGTCGCAACACAATGCCACAGATGTCTCAAGTTTAAGGGAGCGTGCAATTTGCATAATGACTGCAGGAATGTCCACCAGAGCTGTTGCCAGAGAATGTAATGTTAATTTCTCTACCATGAGCCGCCTCCAACCTCATTTTAGAGAATTTGGAAGTACGTCCAACCGGCCTCAACACCGCAGGCCACGTGTATGGCATTCCGTTGGCGAGTGGCTTGCTGATGTCAACGTTGTGAACAGAATGCCCCATGGTGGCGGTGGGGTTATGGTATGGGGAGGCATAAGTTACAGACAACCAACACAATTTAATTTAATCGATGGCAATTTGAATGCACAGAAATACTGTGACGAGATCCTGAGGCCCATTGTTGTGCCATTCATCTGCCGCCATCACCTCAAGTTTCAGCATTATAATGCACAAGGATCGGTACACAATTAATGGAATCTGAAAATCTCTCAGTTCTTCCATGGCATGCATACTCACTGTATTATGAAGCCAAGATCAATGATATAAAAACACTTTGGAATATTTTAAATGAAATTATAGGCAGAAAGACAACTCCATCTTTCAGCAAATCAGATGTCTTATTCATCACAAAACCATTTGATGTTGCCAATTATTTTCATAATTACTTAATTGGCAAAGTGGGAAAATTTAGGCAGGAAATGCCAACAATGAACAGTGAGCAGTCCTATTCATGCATACAAAAACATATAATGAAAGAAAAGCAATGTAAGTTTTAATTTTGTAAAGTCAGTGTGGGAGAGGTGGAAAATGATTGTTATCGAACAATAATGACAAACCTTCTGGCACTGACAACTTAGATGGAAAGTTACTGAGGATGGTAGCTGACTCTATAGCCAGTCCTATCTGTAATATATTTAATCTGAGCCTCGAGGAAGGTGTTTGTCCTCAGGCCTGGAGGGAGGCCAAAGTCATTCTGCTACCAAAGAATGGTAAAAGCGACCTTTACTGATGCTAACAGCCAACCTATCACCTTGCTGCCAGCTCTTAGCAAACTGTAGGACAAAATGGTGTTTGACCAAATACAATGCTATTTCCTTGCAAAATAAAATAACAGACTTTCAGCACTGACACAAATGACAGGTTGTTAAAGAGACAGTGACACGTTTTCACATTTCATTTTTTCATAATGTAAAATGCATATTCCGTATTATACAGTCTATGCTTGATATTTTATTCACCATAGGAAGATTGTGGGAGCTGTACAGTTAGAGTTCAGTGCAGCCTTGGATATTATTGACCATAACCTGTGTTGTGTTATTTTCAACCTCTGCTATATTGTGAATTCAGAGCTATCTAGCTAATAGAACACAGAGGGTTGGTTTTCTTTAATGGAAGCTTCTCTAATGTTAACATGTCAAGTGTGGTGTACCGCAGGGCAGCTGTCTTGGCCCTCTACTCTTCTATTTTTACCAGGAAGTCAGCAACCACATATAGTGAAATTACTACAACCCTAAACAAATAGTTGCGGTCAGTTCTAGAATGGGTGGCCATTAATATACTGGTCCTGAACATCTCTAAAACTAAAATTATATTTTGTACAAATCATTCCCCAAGTTCTAGACCTCAGCTGAATCTGGTAATGAATGGTGTGGCTGTTGAACAAGTTGAGGAGGCTAAATTAGTTGATGTTACCTTAGATTGTAAACTGTCATAGTCAAAACATATTGAGTCAATGGTACTAAAGATGGGGAGAGGTTTGTCTATTATAAAGATATGCTCTGCTTTTTTGACACCACACTCCACTCCACATCCTGCAGGCTCTAGTTTTTATCTTATCTTGAATATTGTCCAGTCATATGGTCAAGTGCTGCAAAGAAGGACCTGTTTAAGGTGCAGCTGGCCCAGAACAGAGCAGCATATTTTGCTTTTCATTGTAATCAGAGGGCAAATATCAGTACTATGCATGCCAGTGTCTCTTGGCTAAGAGTTGAGGAAATACTGACTGCATCACTTCTTCTTTTTATAAGAAACATTAATGTGTTGGAAACTCCAAATTGTTTGCATAGCCAACTTACACACAACACTGACACACACACACACTTACCCCGCCAGACATGCTACTGGTGTTTTTTTCACAGTCCTCAGGTCTAGAACAAATTCAAGGAGACGTAAAGCACCGTAGAGGGCCATGATCGCATGGAAATCCCTTCCATCTCATATAAGGCAAGTGAACAGCAAACCTGGAAAAAAAAAACTAAAAAGAAAGCAACATCTCTGGGCACAATGCCTCTCCCCATGTGACCTACCTTTTGTGTCTATGTATTGGCACATACACACACACACACACACGTTTTAAAATGTATGTCAATTGTAAAGTCTTTTGTCTCTAATGTCTTTTTCGTTATGTGTCGGACCCCAGTAAGACTAGCTGTTACCATTGGCGCTGGCTACTGGGGGTCTTAACAAAATAAAATCAAAGCTTAGCTAACGTTAGCCACCTAGCTAATGTTAGCCACAACAAATTGTAATATGTAACATATCATGTTTTGCAAATTCGAGAACATATAGTATAAAATGCAGAGGCCAAATTGGCCAAAAACGAACCCAAAACCCAAATTGTGCCACCGCAGGACATATTTAAAATATTGTACGAATTGTGATTTGCAACATATCATACAAAATGGATGATGAACGTCCAGAAATAAATACATACCTAACAAAACAAAACATATGATACATGATGGTTATAAATACACCTTGTATTGGTCATGGACTGAGCCAGGCCATTTGCCACAAGTGTCTGGGATGTACAATATCAATTTTTTGAGGGGGCTTTTATTATGTGTGTGCAGTCCACTGCACCATGACATTGGGGGAAACCTGTCACACAAAGTAATGAGTATCCTACTATGTGTTAACAGTTGTCCTGTAATTTGTTGATCCTCTTACCTGCAATCCTATAGAACTCCTCTTTGATGTCACAGATTCTGTGGTAGGAAAATGAAGACATCTGCTAATGCTTTGATAGCCAGACACACACTCCTTATTGTGCGGCAAATTTGGCCTTGTTCAGCTGTTTCATCCCCCCACTGAGTACAGGAAGGCTCCACTAGCAAAAAGCGAGGCCAAATATTGTATCACATTGTGCTTAATCCTAAGTATCTGATGCCAAACATCAGGGAAGGTAATTTAAGGTCAATAAGAAACCAATATGATGCTTGCTATTTCTGCAGAAAAGAATGAGTCCAGGCCAGTGGGTCCAACCGGTCCCTGAAGACCCTTTCTCGCCTTCCTCAGCACAAAAATATTCTGATTGGGTGAGTGACTTGGTTGTACTGATTGCTGGGAAAATAAAAAACCTTAGAAAGATGCCACCGTCCTGTGTGCTCACAATAAGAGCTCATATGTCTCACTTGAAATGAAAATAGCCAGTGTATTGCAAAACAAAACATATGATTACCATTCATATTGAAGCTAGTAGACAAGACATGCCAGGGTATGCCTTTGATGGAGTATCACTGGATCAGCATCGTCTGGTGCTTGTGCTGGTGGCCTAACAGGAACACAGTGCTGTCTGTAAACCAAAGTCAGACAGTCCAAATTGATTCAATATGAATGTGGTTGTATCCCATGTAGAGATGGAAGGACATACCTTGAATGAAGCGGGTGGCATCTTGGGAGGAACCTATGCTCGTCTCTTTCCCCCAGGGATCAACGGGCCTGAAGCTCCAGATGGGCTACAGTTGAGCAGGCACCTTCTGGGTACAATATATGCTTGTGCTCCCACAAACATTTAATGGAGTCACACTGCAAAAAATTACTTGGATTTTTGTCTTGTTTTCAGTAAAAATATCAAAAAATTTATCTGGAGTTACTTTTACACAATTTCAATATCTGCAGTGCATTTCAATTAAAAATTTAACCGTTTCATGTTTGTTCACGCTTTTTCCTTGCTTTATCACATATTTACCTCCTCGTATGCCTCCATGAGGATTTGTCATTGAGCACAAATCTCAGGTTGTAGGTTGTGGTGAGTGTGCAATGACAAAAGCCTGCAAACACTGTGGCTGTCCAGAGCCCTTCAGAGCTAGTTCGCTAGCTCCCACCCCTTCAGTGTTCACAGGTGTGAAACGACTGGGGAAGTGGGAGAAATATGGTGCTTCTGCTTCACTTAGTACCACAAATGGCTACAAAAATTTCCCACAATATTGTCCTTAGAGACCTGCCAACACCAAAGGGTCAGGAACTGGTAATGTTCCATTTGGGCCCATAGGACAGCTGCATCCTAATAGTATTGAATTGCTTCCTTTACTTGTCTCCTTTTCTTAATGACCATTGAACTGAAAGGTGAGGCCAATAAGGTGCCTCTTTACCCTTCACTGTTCATGGTGAGGTAGAGGGGATGGAGGCTCATTCTGAAAACAACCCTTACCAAGCTCTATCCCTTTATCTAACCTGGTTGCTTGCTTACTAATCTGAAGGAACACAACTGGTTTAAGCAATATAGTGACTGGTCCGCCATTGCTTACACCTATCCAGTCCATTCGGATCTGCAAACACAGAGAGATTAGCAGACAGGTTGTTGTTTTTTGGACCGGATAGACAATTGGAAGCTACTGGAGACTATTGGACCACAGACACAAACAGAAAAACAATGAAGGATCAAAGTGGTGTGTTCGTCAGACAGATAATGGATTGTGTCTGCTGCCTACTGTAGAACCCAATCATAATCCAATGCAAATTACACAGATGTATTGTGATGTAGGCATACAACAGAGTATGCAAAGCGTTACTGCACCCACAGCAGCTTAGTTGCTTTACCATTAAATTAAGCATTGAGAGCAGGCTGGAGAATAAAGGGAGATGTCTTCATATGCATAATCCTTCCTCCCGATGAGTCTATCAGGAGACGGCCCAGAGAGAGAGAGGTCTTTAAAATCCATATTAAACCCAGCTGTAGTGCTAATCACCACCAGACTGCTGGGCTATCAAAGACTCTGTTATACCTGCTGTTCACATGCGTCCTTCTTCCTGATCTTGTCTCGATCTTGCCTGTTTACAATTAACAGGTCTGATCACAATCAGATCACAATGTGTCTTTTAATCATCTACAATTGTCTAAACATGTGGGCACAATCAGAATGTGGACAAGATCAGGACAAAGGCTACATTTTAGAACCAGGTATAAACAGGGCTAAAGGAGTGTGGCTTTGTGTTGGGTACCCAGAAAGACAGGCTATATCTTGGGTTGGTTTTCAATACAACATTGTAAGGATACGTGACTTGATGCTTTATCCTATTTCTAGGCCATAATACACTATTTGCTGTTAAACATTAGTTTGGTCATTCAATAGGCTGTGTCCTTATAGGATTGTATGCCTCTCTAACCAGCTGATCGTGGACTACAGGAAAAGGTAGACCGAACAGGCCCCCATTAACATCGACAGGGCTGTAGCGGGTCGAGAGTTTCAAGTTCCTTGGTGACCACATCACCAACGAACTATCATGGCCCAAACACACCAAGACAGTCGTGAAGAGGGCACGACAACGCCTTTTCCCCCTCAGGAGACAAAATATTTCGCATGGGTCCTCAGATCCTCAAAAAGTTCTACAGCTGCACAATCGAGAGCATCCTGACCGGTTGCATCACCGCCTGGTACGGCAACTGCTCGGCATCTGACCATAAGAGGGTAGTGCGTATGGCCTAGTACATCACTGGGGACAAGCTTCCTGCCATCCAGGACCTATATAATAGGTGGTGTCAGAGGAAAGCCACAAAAAATGTCAGACTCCAGTCACCCAAGAAATAGACTGTTCTCTATGCTACCGCACGGCAAGCAGTACCGGAGCACCAAGTCTAGGACCAAAAGGCTCCTTAATTAACAGCTGCTACCCCCAAGCCATAAGACTTCTGAACAATTAATCAAATGGCCACCGGACTATTTACATTGACACCCCCCCCCCCCCCCCCCCATTTGTTTTTTACACTGCTGCTACTCACTGTTTATTATCTATGCATAGTCACTTCACCCCTACCTACATGTACAAATTACCTCAACTAACCTGTACCCCCACGCATTGATATTTTCTTAACTCTTTCTTGAACTGCACTGTTGGTTAAGGGCTTGTATAAGCATTTCACGGTAAGGTCTACACCTGTTGTATTCGGCGCATGTGACAAATAAAGTTTGATTTGATTTGACACAACATAGCATCCTTAGTCCTTACAGACTCACGCCCAATATGATATATTGAGAAACAGGGTGTTCAAGTGATACAGTCAGAGATATATGATTTTAAACTGCACCCATTTTGTACCTCACATTTGTATTTGTACATGTTTTTGAGTTTGCATGGCTCTGGCCTTTTGGGGCCCTCTTGAGGCGCGAGCGGGACTCTTCACAATTAACAGCGACCTTTACACACAATGCTCCTGCGTAATTGAGTTTATTCATAGGAAGGGCAGTGGTGCACCAAAAACATCCTTCAAGGTCCTCAGATGGGAACACACTCACATTTTAGATTTTAGTCTACAACACACTGGCTATGAGACGGCTTCAACCTTTTTAGTAATTAGGTATTTGTGTGGTATAAGGGGTGGGGGGGTTCAAATGAGCATTGAAATGGAAAATAGAACCACTTGGGTTTTCCAAATATGTTTATCTGAGAGATGAGTGAGATGAGCAGCATCCACAATAATGAGTCACACATAACCTTCGGTGGTTATTGAACGTTTGGCCATCTATTTGAAGAGTGCACCCTTGCGATCTATTTGCATATTATTTCCTATTTTCTTTTGTTCCGGTAATTCCAGGTAGAAAAATACAGTATGCACACATTCATTCATCCTGTTGGTGTACTGCCTTTTTAACTGTCTGTAAAGTGACCATACACTGTGGCCATTTTCTGGGGCAATTTGCAGAACATTGGCTCATGAATTTGACCTTTTCTCAAGATAGGGGATTTAATGCTTACAAGAACAGCCTTATATGATCAATCAATCAATCAATCAATCAAATCTATTTCATAAAGCCCTTTTTCATCTATAATAAATGTTATACATGATATAATGTGTGTGTAAGCCTATTTGCCTTTTAGATTATTTATGTTTCACTCCATTGGTTTTTATTTGTAATTTCAGGTCATAATTTCTTGGGGCCGCACCCCTGATTTTCAAATATATATATATAAAAAAAACATCGAATCTCAATTGGTCTTTTCCTGTAGACGTGATCTACATCGATCCAGCCCCCTTTCTGGTGTTTGGACAATATATAAACGGACATAATTTAATCTCTCGCTGAGCTACCTAGTAACATCCTAATAACCATTACGTGAACCGCAGATGGGGAGGGTTTACAGCTGAGATTGACGTGTGTTCAACGGCAGCCGGAAAGAGAGAAAGCGGGGCGACAAGACGAGCACGCAGCCCAATAGAAACGGTACCAAGGAGTCACCTGTTGATCCGTAGGCTTTATGATGGTAAGTCAGACATCCTCTATTTCACTTTCACATGTTACACAGGTAAAAAAAATATATGTTAACTTGTTGAAAAGACGTTGCCATTGTAGAGAGAATTGTACAGACAATATATTGTGTTGTTTACACAATTATGGTTGAAGGGATCCAGGACGTGCCCGAAAGAAGAAAGCGGTCAGTGTGAGAAGTATATTTGTTCGTATCATTGACAAATTAAGAGTGGACTCCATATTTACAGCAATTATTCTGAAATGCAATGTCATTCTCTCGCTCGTCTGCCAGCATATAGCTTGAGCCCCGAGAAAAATATTCCCATCCCGTTGCTGTTTTTTTTTTGTCGAACAAATATCAAAATGTTGTGTATCGGTTAACTTTCAGTAGCCTATTTACGTAGTTTGACTTCATTTATGTCGAATATCTAGGTTTTTAAATCAGCATTAGATGGAAAACTTTCGTGTAACATGTGGTTTCCGGGGCCGGTGTAAGGAAAGGCGAGACTGATGCTGGGGATAGGGCGTCATTCAGCACTGAGCCACTGGACAGCTCCCACGTCCACAGTGTCTATTCGACAATCAACAACAAATATCGTTTATAAAAATAAAAATATTCGCTACTAGATTTTCAATTTGTTTGTTGGTCCTGTTAGCAACAAGATCAGACCATGTAATGACGTCATTAGTAGACTGCTAGTTCCTCCACAATACCTTTCATTCATCTGGCCTGGTTTTCTTCATTGAAATCCCCAGTTACTTTCAAGGGGAGAGCTTCATGAAATCCATGTCAAAAAGAGCCATTGAGATGTTCATATATAATTTTACATTTGAGTGTCATTTAAAAAAAAAGATATGTTACTGTCAACAGAAAATGAAGGAAAAGCATGACTTGGAAAGAAAGGCCTACTCAAAAGAGGAATTGACTTTTCCACATATAATGACACATTTCCTCTAAATGATCTGTTTCCCTGAGAGCGAGCTTTCTCTGCCTGTGATCAGCCAGCCTCTCTACAAACCATGGTTGCCAACATTTACTGTCATCCTTTCTCCCCCCCACCTTCCCTTCTCTTCCCTTACTAAATTGTCACCACCACCCCACTCTCTCCCAGTTGCTCCCAGTCCTGTTGCATAGCTACCTGCTCTGGCCATGAAACACATTGGAGATGGAAGACAATGATTATAGCTGTGAGTGTGCACGCTATCCAGATGATAAAATCAAGCCAAAAGCAAACAAAATTTTGATTTATTTTCTATCGGAAGTTCAGTCTTTGACTGTTGTCTGTTTTCCTTAGTGGTGACCGTACTGTGTAGATAATGTAACACAATATGAACACTATGACAATGTAGAACTGTTTTCACAACTATCTACAGTATGTAGCTCAGGCAAACACCATTATTAAGGCCAGCCCTATTTCTTTAATATTGGAATTTGATGAGAAAAGAAGGCACTCCATGCAGTAGCAGTGCTTTAGCAACTAAGGTTTATTATGAGTGCTATGTTCCCCTCCCCCATCTCCCCTCATACTGCTGTCCTCCTCCTCTTCCCCCTCTCCTCCTATCTCCTCTTTGAGAAGGGCTGAAAGGTTGGCATTAGAACAAAGGCAGAACGGAATGTCAACAGGCTTGAGAGAGAGAGAGAGAGAGAGACCCCCCCAGGGATGAGAAAAGGACAGTGCCAAATAAACCTCTCACCTCTACACCCTGTGTCACTTTTCATATCTTCCACTAGAGTTCCAACTACAGCTCCCAATAATTATGAGTAGTAGAGTGTGGTATTTACATGTTGAGTTCATACTGTATAAATGTGGATGTGCAGAGCGGGAATAAAAATGTTAGGTGGGTGCATATGTGAAATGTCAAGTGGAATAGGATAGCTCTGTGCTATCATGTCTTTCTTAATATTTTATTTCAGCTGAAGCGAGGGATCCAGAACACCAGACGGATGGATGGAGAGAGAGACAACTGATCCTAGTGCTGTGTGGAAGACTAGTGATTTTGTTGTGATGCTGAGCAATGAGAATAACAACAAGTCCCAGTCTGCCCCTCAGCACAGGGCACTGGCCTACAGTCTGCTGCATACTACAAGTTCAAGTCCCAGTTTTTTTATTGGTCATATACACATGATATTAACAGAGTACCCAGTGAAATGAAATGCTGACTTGTAGGTTCACCTCTTGACAGTGCAACAACAAAAGAAGCAGGTAATAAAACAACCAAATGAAAACTCAATGGGATAAAATAGAGTAGTAATTTAGAAAGAATATATTATAAAATATAATGCAAATTAAATTAAGACTGATATTTACAATATGTGGCGGGAATTGTGCAATAGATTGTGCAACGATAATAGAGTCCAGTAACATCAGTCGTGTGAGTGGGAAGGTGTGTGTGTGTGTGTGTGTGTTTGAGCCTATGTGTAGGTGTGTGTGGGTGAGTATACAAACACTGTGTGAGTGTGTGGCTTTGTGGTGTAATGGAAGTTAATTAAACACTAGAACATTGATAAAAATACAAAACGGGTACAAATGGTCACATCCAAACAATCAGGAAATACATCAGACATGTGGAATCTCGTGAATACACATGCTTTGATCAGTTGTCCAGGCATGCTGCTCAAAGGGAGAGGCAGCCATTTCCCCCTGGTAATCTTTTGAGATTAGCGTTTTAACCTGATATATTTGAACTAGGGCAAACTTACAGTTCAAAGTACAGAAAGCCCACAGTGTATGGCTCTATGACTACACCTCATAGATAAAAACACTTTTTCTGACATCAAAGGATGTAAAAGAGGACCTTTTGAAAATGGTCCATTGCTGAACTGGAATAATTCAAATGACATGCTTTCCAGCATGTCATAACACCAGGCCTGGGTTCAAATATGTGTTGGAGTATCAAAAGGATCAAAAGGACCGGTGGGTTAGAAGAACCCGTGGCTAGAACACAAAGCCTTTCATGCCCCTGCACATACAACCTGGAGGGGGCTTAAATTAAGGTGGGCCAATGCCCATTTTCTCAAAATGTACCATTAAAGCAGCCATCAATTGCACACTTGTGACCACCCATAATGAGATATAGCCAATATTGTCAATCAATACAGCCTGAGGACGAATGCTTCCCATATAACCACCCACGTCCTCCGACCAGGTAAGTCTGATTAGTCACAATGGGTGCTGCACATCGCTAGTGGATAAGGAGCATTCAACCCCTCCCACTCCATTACAATGGAAAGCATTCACCACCCCCACCGCCATTACAATGGAAAGCATTCACCACCCCCACCGCCATTACAATGGAAAGCATTCACCATCCCCATTACAATGGAAAGCATTAACCATCCCCACCGCCATTACAGTGGAAAGCATTAACCATCCCCACCGCCATTACAGTGGAAAGCATTCACCATCCCCACCGCCATTACAATGGAAAGCATTAACCATCCCCACCGCCATTACAATGGAAAGCATTAACCACCCCCACCGCCATTACAATGGAAAGCATTAACCATCCCCACCGCCATTACAATGGAAACCATTAACCATCCCCATTACAATGGAAAGCATTCACCACCCCCACCACCATTACAATGGAAAGCATTCACCATCCCCACCGCCATTACAATGGAAAGCATTAACCATCCCCACCGCCATTACAATGGAAAGCATTCACCATCCCCATTACAATGGAAAGCATTCACCACCCCCATTACAATGGAAAGCATTCACCACCCCCACCGCCATTACAATGGAAAGCATTCACCATCCCCCCCACCCCCACCGCCATTACAATGGAAAGCATTCACCATCCCCACCACCATTACAATGGAAAGCATTAACCATCCCCACCGCCATTACAATGGAAAGCATTAACCATCCCCATTACAATGGAAAGCATTCACCACCCCCATTACAATGGAAAGCATTCACCAGCCCCATTACAATGGAAAGTATTCACCACCACCATTACAATGGAAAGCATTCACCATCCCCACCGCCATTACAATGGAAAGCATTAACCATCCCCACCGCCATTACAATGGAAAGCATTCACCACCCCCACCGCCATTACAATGGAAAGCATTAACCATCCCCACCGCCATTACAATGGAAACCATTAACCATCCCCATTACAATGGAAAGCATTTACCACCCCCACCACTATTACAATGGAAAGCATTCACCACCCCCACCGCCATTACAATGGAAAGCATTCACCACCCCCACCGCCAGGGTAGCCTAGTGGTTAGAGTGTTGGACTAGTAACCGAAAGGTTGCGAGTTCAAATCCCCGACCTGACAAGGTACAAATCTGTCGTTCTGCCCCTGAACATGCAGTTAACCCACTGTTCGTAGGCCGTCATTGAAAATAAGAATTTGTTCTTAAGAATTTGTTCTTAACTGACTTGCCTAGTTAAATAAAGGTAAAATAAAAAATTACAATGGAAAGCATTCACCACCCCCACTGCCATTACAATGGAAAGCATTAACCATCCCCACCGCCATTACAATGGAAAGCATTCACCATCCCCATTACAATGGAAAGCATTAACCATCCCCACCGCCATTACAGTGGAAAGCATTAACCATCCCCACCGCCATTACAGTGGAAAGCATTCACCATCCCCACCGCCATTACAATGGAAAGCATTCACCATCCCCATTACAATGGAAAGCATTCACCATCCCCATTACAATGGAAAGCATTCACCACCCCCATTACAATGGAAAGCATTCACCACCCCCACCGCCATTACAATGGAAAGCATTCACCACCCCCACCGCCATTACAATGGAAAGCATTAACCATCCCCAGCGCCATTACAATGGAAAACATTCACCATCCCCACCGCCATTACAATGGAAAGCATTAACCATCCCCACCGCCATTACAATGGAAAGCATTTTGATCACAGGATAAGCACCACAAAGATACAACATCCAACCATAGGTGGAGTTGGGCTTCCTGTGTGGGAACAGTGGTAAGTGGTTCATGCCATAGACCTACGGGGGTTCACTTAAAGGGCCAATCCGCAGTTGAAATATAAACAAAGTGTTGTCCCCACCACTGTTTCGGTAACAAGCTGATAGATGGGGCTGGAGAAATGTAATCACTCTCAAATACATAGATAGAGCTATGGATGCAAGGACTGACCAACCATGATAAACTACATGACAAATAGTATGTGGACGCCTGCTTGTCGAACATTTCATTCCAAAATCATTGGCATTATTAATATGGAGTTGGTCCCCCGTTTGCTGCTATAAGAGCCTCCACTCTTCTGGGAAGGCTTTCCACTAGATGTTGAAACATTGCTGCGGGGACTTGCTTCCATTCAGCCACAAGAGCATTAGTGAGGTCAGGGACTGATGTTGGGTGATTAGGCCTGGCTCTCAGTCGGCGTACCAATTATTGGTCACATACACATGGTTAGCAGATGTTATTGTGAGTGTAGTGAAGCATAGAATAGTCTAGAGTGTCATTGTATTCTGTAGAGTTAAGATTTTCCTTCACTGGAACTAAAGGGCCTAGCCCGAACCATGAAAAACAGCCTCAGATCATTATTCCTTCTCCCCCAAAATTTACAGTTGGCACTATGCATAGTGGCATGTAACGTTATGGCATCCACCAAACCAAGATTCGTCCGTTGGACTGCCAGATGGTGAAGCATGATTCATCATTCCACTGCTCCAGTCAAACAGCGGCGAGCTTTACACCACTCCAGCCAATGCTTGCTCAGCCTTGGAAACCCATTTCATGAAGCTCCCGACTAACAGTTCTTGTGCTGACATTGCTTCCAGAGGCAGTTTGAAACTTGGTAGTGCAGAAGCACACCATTCCAACCGTGAAGCACAGGGGTGGCAGCATCATGTTGTGGGGGTGCTTTGCTGCAGAAGGGACTGGGGCACTTCACAAAATAGATGGCCTGTGTGGATATATTGAAGCAACATCTCAAGACATCAGTCAGGAAGTTAAAGCTTGGTCGCAAATGGTCAATGACCCCAAGCATACTTCTTAAACATCGCTTCACGACTACTCCCATCCTAGTTCATCCTGACCCTTCCCGTCAGTTCGTGGTGGAACGCCACGGAGAAAAATTACGATGTGGGAATTCGTGAGCTTCTCGCAGTGAAGATGGCGTTGGAGGAATTGAGGCACTAACTGGAAGGGGCAGAACATCCGTTCATCGTATGGCCCGACCACTAACATCTGGAGTATCTCCGCACTGCCAATCGCCTCAACTCCAGGCAAGCTAGATGAGCCCTGCTGTTCACACAGTTCAACTTCTCCATCTCATATCGGCCAGGATCCAAGAATGTCAAGCCAGATGCACTGTCTCGCCGTTATAGCCCCACGGCTATTACCCTGGAGCCCAAAACCATGCTTCCCACCTCGTGCCTGGCAACGGCACTCAGCTGGGGTATAGGGAAACAGGTCCGGGAGGCACAGCATTCCCAGGGGGGGTCCCAATGACCAGAAGTTTGTGCTTGACGCGGTCCTGGAGTGGGCCCACTCCTCCAGACCTAGCCTGCCACCCGGGGTCCCGCCGGACCCTGGCATTTGTGTGACAACACTTTTGGTGGCCCACTATGGTCCCTGACGTCTACGCATTCATCGCCGCTTGCACAGCGTATGCTCAGAACAAGACTCCTCGGACAAAGCTCCGGCTGGCCTTCTGCAAACTCTGCCTGTCCCTCACTGTCCCACACATCCCTGGATTTCATCACGGGTCTCCCCCAGTCTGAGGGCAACACTGCCATCCTGACTGTGGTCGACCGGTTTTCCAAGGCTGCCCACTTCATTCCTCTCCCCAAACTAGCCTCGCCCATGGTGATGGCCCAGCTCATCAGCACGTCTTCCGGATCATGGACTGCGCATGGACATGGTCTCCGACCAGGGTCCTCAGTTCTCGTCCCAGTTTTGGAAGGCGTTCTGCACCCTCATTGGGTCGTCGGCCAGCCTGTCCTCTGGGTTCCACCCCCAGTCCAATAGCCATTCGGTGCAAGCCAACCTGGACCATGAGACAAATCTGCGCTGCCTGTTCTCCATCAACCCCACCACCTGGAGCCAGCAGCTTGTGTGGGTGGAATTCGCACGCAACTCCCTTCCTTGCTCTGCCCTTTGAATGTTCCCTGGGTTATCAGCCCCCTCTCTTCCCCGAGCAGGAGGAAGAGGTCGGCGTACCCTCTGCCCAGATGTTTGTCCGCCACTGTCGTCATACCTGGAGGAGAGCCTGATCGGCCCTCCTCAAGACCACCTCCAGGTATCGACGAAAAGTGGATCACCATCAGACCCCGGGTCCCCGGGCTATCCACCCGGGATCTGCCCCTCCGGGTGGAATCCCGCAAACTCTCCCCCCGGTCCCTCAGCTGTTCGTCTTCTGTTGCCCCATGCCCTTCGTATACACCCCACCTTTCATGTGTCCCTTGTTAAACCCATGTCTCACAGCCCTTTGTCTCCTGTTTGTCAAGTCAACCAGCGTTTTTTGTATCAGCTCCTGCTTTTCTCCAGTCTCTCTTTATTCGTCCTCCTGGTTTTGACTCTTGCCTGTCCTGACCCTGAGCCCGCCTGACCACTCTGCCTGTCCTGACCCTGAGCCCGCCCGCCTGACCACTTTGCCTGTCCTGACCTTGAGCCCGCCTGACCACTCTGCCTGACCCTGAGCCTGCTTGCCGTCCAGTACCTTTGCCCTGTCTCTGGATTACCGACCTTTTCCATGACCTGACCCATAGGCTACCTGCCGTCCTGTACCTTTGCCCCTGTTGCTGTAATAAATATTGTTACTTCGATACGGTCTGCATCTGGGTCTTACCTTATCCTGATAGAATATAAAAACTGAAGAAACAAAGAAAGATAAAAAGCTAAATGAAAAACGGTCTAACCTATAGACCCCTTTCTAGTACACAACACACTGACGTAACATACAGATGTCACTTCTCTTGGCTGCAGTAAGAAAGCCATCGCCATCTTCGCCCATTCAATAGAGCCTAGATGTACATTTTTATTACATCTAAACAAAATCACTTTTGGGGATTCTTATACACTTACAATGTTTTGATTCTTGCTTGAACAGTCGTTAACATTATATTTGGTTGTGATCTTTGCAAAATAACTATTGTTAGCTAAAATGCTAACGCTCATTAGCATAGGCTGTAGCAAAAGCTAGCCGAAGAGCCATTTTACTGGTACAATGCAACAAGTACACTGCAGTTGATTTGCGATAATGACACAAACATTATATTAAGGAGAACATTCGTATGAGCCTTAAAATTAAAATATTATCTAAAAGTAGAGTGAAATGCACTCATAAGAAAAGTGTAAATATAAGCTTTTTCTGTGTTCTGCCACAAACTTGAGCCCATAGCCCTTGTGCAGCAATGTTTGCAAACACAGAAAGGGGTCTATAATGGAGCGCTATCGACACACCCACTCCTTTCCACACTCTCATTATTTTCCTTTCGACACACCCACTCCTTTCCACACTCCCACTACTTTCCCTTCAACACAACTCCTTGCGCATCCTTTGGTTGCCATATTGAGCAGCAGCTACCCATACTTGAACAAATGGCAAAGGAAAACCTACGCAAGGAGATCAACTGAGGCCAAAGCCACAACTTCATCTCATAGTTTCAAGTCAGGATTTGACGTAATGTGGATGAACGTCAAATTTTGACCCATTAATTCCGCATTGTTACAGGGTTCAGTCCGTGTAGTTACAGGGTTCAGTCCGTGTAGTTACAGGGTTCAGTCCGTGTAGTTACAGGGTTCAGTCCGTGTAGTTACAGGGTTCAGTCCGTGTAGTTACAGGGTTTGAACAGAAACAACCCAAAGGGTTACAGGTAGAGCTTTGGTTTGTGGAAAGCATAAAACAAAATACAACAAAAAAATGTGTTTCCATTTGGAAATTCAGGGCTACTGAGTGGACAGCACTGCCACATATAAAATAATCGTTTAAACAATGACTTGTAGGGGTGTTCGTTTAATTTGGAAGCTTTTATTTTCATATTTACCACTGTACATTAAATATACCACTACATTTTAAACAAATAGGAGAATGGTTAAATTAGCATTCTTTAGAGACACAGAACAGAATCACATTTGTCTTGGTAAAATGTATTTTATACAATAAGGAAGTGAAATGTCATCAACACCAAGCGCGTGTTCACCCAATCTGTGCCGGAGTGAGTGAACACCCTACTATACAGTGAACAGATAGTAGGGGTAACACCCTACTATCTTATCCTAAACAACTGTTCCCTAACCTAACCCTGCCTACTCTGTGTACTATATATTTGTATTTATTATGGATCCCCATTAGTTACTGCAGCAGCTACTCTTGCTGGAGTCCAGCAAAATGAAGGCAGTTATATACAATTGAAAAAACATGACATTTCACAATACATGAAGTGTGTGCCCTCAGGCCACTACTCTACTACCACATAGCTCCCCGTGTACATTTAAGGGCCAGCCATACTGCCCTGTTCTGAGCCAATTGTAATTTTCCTAAGTCGTTCTTTGTGGTACTTGACCACACGACTGGACAGTAGTCCAGGTGCCACAAAACTAGGGTCTGTAAGACCTGCCTTGTTGATAGCATTGTTAAGAAGGAAGAGCAGCACTTTAATATGGACACACCTCTCCCCATCGTAGCTACTGTTGCATCAGTATGTTTTGACCAGGACAGTTTACAATCCAGGGTTATGTCCTCAACTTGCTCAATTTTCACATTATTCATTACAATATTTAGTTGAGGATCCAGGTTTAGTGAATGATTTGTCTCAAATACAATGCTTTTAATATTTAGGACTAACTTGTTTCTTGACACACATTCTAAAACTGACTGCAGCTTAGTTAAGTGTTGCAGTGATTTCACTTGCTGTGGAAGCTGATGTGTGGAGTCATCAGCAAACATAGACACACTGGCTTTACTCAGAGCCAGTGGCAGGTCATTAGTAAAGATTGAAAACAGTAAAGGGGTCTAGACAGCTGCCCTGGGGAATGCCTGACTCTACCTTGATTATGTTGGAGAGGCTTCCATTGAAGAACACCCTCTGTGTTCTGTTAGACGGGTAACTTTCCATCCACAATATAGCAGGGGATGTAAAGCAGTAGATTATGATCAATAATGTCAAAAGCTGCACTGAAGTCTAACAAAACAACTCCCACAATATTTTTATTATAAATATATCTCATCCAATCATCAGTCATTTGTGTAAGTGCCGTCCGTACATGTTGAATGCCCTTCCCTATAACCATGTTGAAATCTGTTGTTCATTTGTTTACTCAAAGGTTGGTAAGGCAGCTGAGCCAGTAAAGGGTGCTTTGCTATTCTTGGCCTGAGGACACACACGTTCCTGTAGGCTTATGTGCTTCCTTAACTAGGGGTATGGTGGCTCCTTCAGTATGTGTAGGAGTTCTGGATGATGATGTCTCTGAAGAAGGGGAACCAGTCTCTGCACAAGCAGGCGAAGTAGATGTATCCAGGGTAAAATGACTCCTTCTGGTGTGTGGCCTCGGCCTTGATGATGTGGAGGGCAGCATCGTTGGCTGGGTAGGCCGTGTTGGTATATCCTCTGGAGGTGGCATAGAACAATGTAAAGACCTCTGTGATTGCCAACAATGATTTTGCCACCAAGTACTAAGTTATGTTTTGCAGAGGGGTCAAATACTTATTTCCCTTATTAAAATGCAAATCAATTTATAAAATTTTTCACGTGTTTTTCTGGATTTTTTTGTTGTTTTTCACATTCTGACCTTAGTTCTTTTGTTATGTCTTTGTTTTAGTATAGTCAGGGCGTGAGTTGGGTGGGTTGTCTATGTGAGTTTTTCTATGATTTTCTATTTCTGTGTTTGGCCTGGTATGGTTCTCAATCAGAGGCAGCTGTCAATCGTTGTCCCTGATTGAGAACCATATTTAGGGAGCCTGTTTTCTATTGTGTTTCGTGGGTGATTATTTTCTGTTTTCTGTTGTGTGTCTGCACCAGCCAGTACTGTTTTCGGTCGTTTCTCTTTGTTATTTCCGTGTTCATTTGAATAAATATGGACACATACCACGCTGCACCTTGGTCCTCACCTTCTTCCACCAACAACGGCCATTAAATTGTTATTTTGTCTCTCACTGTTCAAATAAACCTACCATTAAAACTATAGAGTGATCATTTCTTTGTCAGTGGGCAAACATACAAAATCAGCAGGGGATCAAATACTGGTTTCCCTCACTGTATATGCTTTAATCAGGACTCCATCTGAAATGGCCTATTCCCTATATAGTGCAATACTAGGTGCAATTTCAAATGCACACCAGGTTATCTCAGTGGTTTGAATAAAGGTTGCAGAATAAAATAACGACACATTGGTAAGATCTACATGATACCTACTGTAATGTTTTACCTTAACTCCCCATTACACTTTAACTAAGATCTACATGATACCTACTGTAATGTTTTACCTTAACTCCCCATTACACTTTAACTAAGATCTACATGATACCTACTGTAATGTTTTACCTTAACTCCCCATTACACTTTAACTAAGACCTACATGATACCTACTGTAATGTTTTACCTTAACTCCCCATTACACTTTAACTAAGATCTACATGATACCTACTGTAATGTTTTACCTTAACTCCCCATTACACTTGAACTAAGACCTACATGATACCTACTGTAATGTTTTACCTTAACTCCCCATTACACTTTAACTAAGACCTACATGATACCTACTGTAATGTTTTACCTTAACTCCCCATTACACTTTAACTAAGACCTACATGATACCTACTGTAATGTTTTACCTTAACTCCCATTACACTTTAACTAAGATCTACATGATACCTACTGTAATGTTTTACCTTAACTCCCCATTACACTTTAACTAAGACCTACATGATACCTACTGTAATGTTTTACCTTAACTCCCCATTACACTTTAACTAAGACCTACATGATACCTACTGTAATGTTTTACCTTAACTCCCCATTACACTTTAACTAAGATCTACATGATACCTACTGTAATGTTTTACCTTAACTCCCCATTACACTTTAACTAAGACCTACATGATACCTACTGTAATGTTTTACCTTAACTCCCCATTACACTTTAACTAAGACCTACATGATACCTACTGTAATGTTTTACCTTAACTCCCCATTACACTTTAACTAAGACCTACATGATACCTACTGTAATGTTTTACCTTAACTCCCCATTACACTTTAACTAAGATCTACATGATACCTACTGTAATGTTTTACCTTAACTCCCCATTACACTTTAACTAAGAGCTACATGATACCTACTGTAATGTTTTACCTTAACTCCCCATTACACTTTAACTAAGATCTACATGATACCTACTGTAATGTTTTACCTTAACTCCCCATTACACTTTAACTAAGATCTACATGATACCTACTGTAATGTTTTACCTTAACTCCCCATTACACTTTAACTAAGACCTACATGATACCTACTGTAATGTTTTACCTTAACTCCCCATTACACTTTAACTAAGACCTACATGATACCTACTGTAATGTTTTACCTTAACTCCCCATTACACTTTAACTAAGACCTACATGATACCTACTGTAATGTTTTACCTTAACTCCCCATTACACTTTAACTAAGACCTACTATAAATGCAGCAGTTACTGAACTATCAGAAATATATACCATTACATAATCACTCAATACAACTCATTCATGTTGTTTCTCTTAAGTGACCAGTCATTCAACATCACAAGCACAACCAGTCTTGATGTCATGAATCTATTCAGAAGAGAGGAGAGTTGAAGAATACACATCTCTTATTCTGTTGCAAACCCAAGTGTAAATGGCTCCTGTGACTAACGTGATTTGGTCCATGGCTGAGTCTGTGTCTATCAGGCCCAGTGTGGTGATGGTCAGAGACACATTGCTGCGCTGCTCATGCTGCATGGAACCAAAGAAACCGTTCACTGCAAACTTGATGGCCCCACAAAAGGAGTGGTTATCTTACCTGTAGAGGAGAGAGGTGAGAGAAAGGTGGTGAGTTCACACAGTATCCACAGTGCTTGTCTGAGTACTTCAGACTGAGAAGAACAGGATTTTACATTTTATTCTCCCTATAAGGATTACTTGTGCAGTTGCATCTGTATAAGACTATATGTGTAAGACTATCTGTATAAGACTGTCTGTATACGACTGCAACTGTATAAGACTGTATCTATATAATGCTATCTGTATAAGACTGTCTGTATAAGACTGTATCAGTATAAGACTATATGTATATAATATTATCTGTATAAGACTATCTGTATAAGACTATCTGTATAATACTATATATGTATAATACTATATCTGTACAAGACTATATGTATAATACTATATCTGTATAAGACAATCTATATAAGACTATCTGTGTAAATCTGTATTGTATAAGGCTGTGTGATGTGTACTCACCCAACAGAGATGACACTACAATCATAGACCCTGCACTCTGCTCCAGTACTGGTGAAGCTGCTGAAGCCATGTTCACATAGCTGAGGAAATTCAACTTTGGAAGACAACACATTCAAAACTACACTCAAAGAATGACCTTGTCTCGCATGGCCAGACACAAGACTTGAAGTATAGCCTAATATGAAGAAGAAGAAAACAAAAGTGTACCTGCATCAGTTCCCTGATGTGATCCCCATCTCCGTTCCACATGGCGAATGGGGTGGATCCAATGTGATTTAGAACCAGGATGTCAAGACCTCCTGTCGAAAAAGAGAAACAGACACTAGTGTGCCTTATGAATCTCTAACACAACATAATAAATACTCACAATATGACTGAATGTATTCTTAGTGATCAGTCCTTACCCAGTTGTTCGACAGCCATCCTCACCACTCTCTCTGGGGCTGAGGACTGGGACATGTCCCCTGTCACATACAGAGCCTTCTGAGCCCAGGCTTGTGCACTTCGCTGCCACCTACAGGACAGAGGGAGCAATGACACACTGGTACAGAGGCTGTCAATATCTATCTGGTCATCATGAGACAGTAGAAAGAATAGAAGTTCATAGTCAGTCAGTCAGACAGACAGACAGACAGACAGACAGACAGACAGACACAGAAACTGACACAGACAGACAGACAGACAGACAGACAGACAGACAGACAGACAGACAGACAGACAGACAGACAGACAGACAGACAGACAGACAGACAGACAGACAGAAACTGACAGAGACAGAAACTGACACAGACAGACAGACAGACAGACAGACAGACAGACAGACAGACAGAGACAGAAACTGACACAGACAGACAGACAGACAGACAGACAGACAGACAGACAGACAGACAGACAGACAGACAGACAGACAGACAGACAGACAGAAACTGACACAGACAGACAGACAGACAGACAGACAGACAGACAGACAGACAGACAGACAGACAGACAGACAGAAACTGACACAGACAGACAGACAGACAGAGACAGAAACTGACACAGATAGACAGACAGAGACAGAGACAGAAACTGACACAGACAGACAGACAGACAGACAGACAGAAACTGACACAGACAGACAGACAGAGACAGAAACTGACACAGACAGACAGACAGAGACAGAAACTGACACAGACAGTGCGTAAAACACTTAATTGTCATCATATGATGATCACATACTATTAAATACGGAACAAAAATATAAATGCAACATGTAAAGCGTTGGTCCCATGTTTCATGAGATGAAATACATGTATATTGTTGGTCCTATGTTTCATGAGATGAAATACATGTATATTGTTGGTCCCATGTTTCATGAGATGAAATACATGTATATTGTTGGTCCCATGTTTCATGAGATGAAATACATGTATATTGTTGGTCCTATGTTTCATGAGATGAAATACATGTATATTGTTGGTCCCCTGTTTCATGAGATGAAATACATGTATATTGTTGGTCCTATGTTTCATGAGATGAAATACATGTATATTGTTGGTCCCATGTTTCATGAGATGAAATACATGTATATTGTTGGTCCCCTGTTTCATGAGATGAAATACATGTATATTGTTGGTCCCCTGTTTCATGGGCTGAAATACATGTATATTGTTGGTCCCCTGTTTCATGAGATGAAATACATGTATATTGTTGGTCCCCTGTTTCATGAGCTGAAATACATGTATATTGTTGGTCCCCTGTTTCATGAGATGAAATACATGTATATTGTTGGTCCCCTGTTTCATGAGATGAAATACATGTATATTGTTGGTCCCCTGTTTCATGAGATGAAATACATGTATATTGTTGGTCCCCTGTTTCACGAGATGAAATACATGTATATTGTTGGTCCCCTGTTTCATGAGATGAAATACATGTATATTGTTGGTCCCCTGTTTCATGAGATGAAATACATGTACATTGTTGGTCCCCTGTTTCACGAGATGAAATAAAAGATCCCAGAAATGTTCCATACACACAAAAAGCTTATTTAAATCAAATGTTGTGGACAAATTTGTTTACATCCCTACTAGTAAGCATTTTTCCTTTGCCACGATAATCTATATACCGGATAGGTGTGGCATATCAAGAAGCTGATTAAACAACATGATCATTACACAGGTGTAACTTGTGCTGGGGACAATAAAAGGCCACTCTAAAATGTACAGTTTTGTCACAAAACACAATGCCACAGATGTCTCAAGGTTTGAGGGTGAGTGCAATTGGCATGCTGACTCCAGGAATGTCCACCAAAGCTGTTGCCAGAGAATTGAATGTGTAATTTCTCTACCACAAGCCGCCTCAAGCAATGTTTTAGAGAGTTTGGAAGTACGTCCAACCAGCCTCACAACCGCAGACCACGTGTATGGTGTTGTGTGGGCGAGTGGTTTGTTGATGTCAACATTGTGAACACAGTGCCCCATGGTGGCGGTGGAGTTATGGTGAGGGCAGGAATAAGGTAGCGTATCATACTAATTTAATAGTATTTATTTACTATGTTACATCTACCCCTGAGTCTAGGTTGCACGACTATCACAGCACACTGTGTATGCTGGTAACATTGTGGGAGGCAAGCCGTCTGGAGAGACTATGTATATGGACTGATTACATTAAAGGCAATAAATACATAGCTGCACCGGGGACGGTCAAAGTAACTTATGTTGATATCAGGGTAAGACATGAAAAATTAAGATAAGATTTGTCATATCAAGAAGTTGGGACTATAAAGGTTATCTACAAAAAGATGATTAGGAGTTCATTGGCTTTAAAGTTCCAAACCCTCATTGGTTTAAATGGTGTCAGGAATGTTATATTGTATTCTTTTTAACTTAACATGAATTGGGGTATTTAGAGTTGTATATAGGTAGAGAATATGGTACAGAGCAAAGCTATGTCAATAACTCAATTTGCAATTAGAACTTTCTAGTCCCAAATTCTCAATGACAAATTAAGATAAGAAATGAAGTGTTATACTATAACACATTAGGTTGAAATATGATCCATAAGTTGTAGATCCTGACCTTATTTCACACTCAGTTATATCTGCCCTAAAATAGACAGATCTGCCCGATGGCCACATCTGCAAACCCTTCAAATCTACCAAGTCTCCACAGTCCAATCCAGTCTAGATATTATAATGGGTGTCTGCTGTCATTAAGTGACTAATGTCCATTGTGGATTGAAACTGTTCAAGAACTCAGGTTAAATTGAATTGACAAAGTGAGTGGTGTCCCATTTGATGTCATCAAAGTTGTTTTCTGACTATATTGTAAATGATGACAATAGTTCAATCTAGTGCATTAAAAGCTAATAGTACACTGGGAAATGAAAATTACAGCAATTTCCTGGATGGGGGGAATATAAACGAACAAGAACCTTAAATGAGCTAAAAAAAGGTGTGTTGTCTGTCTGTCTGTCCTATTGAGCACTGTTGTCTGCCTGTCCTATGGAGCACTGTTGTCTGCCTGTCCTATGGAGCACTGTTGTCTGCCTGTCCTATGGAGCACTGTTGTCTGCCTGTCCTATGGAGCACTGTTGTCTGTCTGTCCTATTGAGCACTGTTGTCTGTCTGTCCTATTGAGCACTGTTGTCTGCCTGTCCTATGGAGCACTGTTGTCTGCCTGTCCTATTGAGCACTGTTGTCTGTCTGTCCTATGGAGCACTGTTGTCTGTCTGTCCTATTGAGCACTGTTGTCTGCCTGTCCTATGGAGCACTGTTGTCTGTCTGTCCTATTGAGCACTGTTGTCTGTCTGTCCTATTGAGCACTGTTGTCTGCCTGCCTGTTGAAGGAAATTATAGATGAAATGATTAATAATGTATACATTTCAATTAAAACCATTTATTCTGATACTATTATGTTATGATATGAAATGTATGGGCTCTTGGTTAAGCTGTTACTGAAAATGTAAGTAAAAACAAATTAATTGTCTGTACCTTGCGAGTTTAAGGGGGAGAGATGAGATAGCTTTTCAGACAGATAAGAATGTTTGGATTGTGTTCCATTAGTGGAGAAAAGTATATCTTTTAGACAGGTTGGAATGTAGTTTTATGAGGGGAGTAGAAGATCTCCAGACCTGAATACTAAGCTATTGTGAGGATGGGAGAGAGTGTGAAACTGATGACGTCATTTTATGTTCTCTCTTTAAAATGTAATGTTCTTTGTATTTTGGGTCAGTACTCATCAAGAATAAATGCTGAACTTGTTTTTAAGACTGGTCTCTTGCTAATTCATGCAAATGATAAACTTACAACTTATCATGAAATAGATAAGAGTGTGAATTTGGTTTTGGCTGCAAAACACACAGGAATTTAGAATTCCTCTATCACTGTCCTATGGAGCACTGTTGTCTGCCTGTCCTATGGAGCACTGTTGTCTGTCTGTCCTATGGAGCACTGTTGTCTGTCTGTCCTATGGAGCACTGTTGTCTGTCTGTCCTATGGAGCACTGTTGTCTGTCTGTCCTATGGAGCACTGTTGTCTGTCTGTCCTATGGAGCACTGTTGTCTGTCTGTCCTATGGAGCACTGTTGTCTGCCTGTCCTATGGAGCACCGTTGTCTGTCTGTCCTATGGAGCACTGTTGTCTGTCTGTCCTATTGAGCACTGTTGTCTGTCTGTCCTATTGAGCACTGTTGTCTGTCTGTCCTATTGAGCACTGTTGTCTGCCTGTCCTATGGAGCACTGTTGTCTGTCTGTCCTATGGAGCACTGTTGTCTGTCTGTCCTATTGAGCACTGTTGTCTGCCTGTCCTATGGAGCACTGTTGTCTGTCTGTCCTATGGAGCACTGTTGTCTGTCTGTCCTATGGAGCACTGTTGTCTGTCTGTCCTATTGAGCACTGTTGTCTGCCTGTCCTATGGAGCACAGTTGTCTGTCTGTCCTATGGAGCACTGTTGTCTGTCTGTCCTATGGAGCACTGTTGTCTGTCTGTCCTATGGAGCACTGTTGTCTGTCTGTCCTATGGAGCACTGTTGTCTGTCTGTCCTATGGAGCACTGTTGTCTGTCTGTCCTATGGAGCACTGTTGTCTGTCTGTCCTATTGAGCACTGTTGTCTGTCTGTCCTATGGAGCACTGTTGTCTGTCTGTCCTATGGAGCACTGTTGTATGTCTGTCCTATGGAGCACTGTTGTCTGTCTGTCCTATGGAGCACTGTTGTCTGTCTGTCCTATGGAGCACTGTTGTCTGCCTGTCCTATGGAGCACTGTTGTCTGCCTGTTCTATGGAGCACCGTTGTCTGTCTGTCCTATGGAACACTGTTGTCTGCCTGTCCTATGGAGCACTGTTGTCTGTCTGTCCTATTGAGCACTGTTGTCTGCCTGTCCTATGGAGCACTGTTGTCTGTCTGTCCTATGGAGCACTGTTGTCTGTCTGTCCTATGGAGCACTGTTGTCTGTCTGTCCTATGGAGCACTGTTGTCTGTCTGTCCTATGGAGCACTGTTGTCTGTCTGTCCTATGGAGCACTGTTGTCTGTCTGTCCTATGGAGCACTGTTGTCTGTCTGTCCTATGGAGCACTGTTGTCTGTCTGTCCTATTGAGCACTGTTGTCTGTCTGTCCTATGGAGCACTGTTGTCTGTCTGTCCTATGGAGCACTGTTGTATGTCTGTCCTATGGAGCACTGTTGTCTGTCTGTCCTATGGAGCACTGTTGTCTGTCTGTCCTATGGAGCACTGTTGTCTGCCTGTCCTATGGAGCACTGTTGTCTGCCTGTCCTATGGAGCACTGTTGTCTGCCTGTTCTATGGAGCACCGTTGTCTGTCTGTCCTATGGAACACTGTTGTCTGCCTGTCCTATGGAGCACTGTTGTCTGTCTGTCCTATGGAACACTGTTGTCTGCCTGTCCTATGGAGCACTGTTGTCTGTCTGTCCTATGGAACACTGTTGTCTGCCTGTCCTATGGAACACTGTTGTCTGCCTGTCCTATGGAACACTGTTTGAGGACTCACCTGGATCAAACATGTCTCTCCAGAGGACTGCCATCAGACAAACGGCAAAAATTAAAAACATTGTCTTCAGCGGGACCTGCATAACAATGTTGACTTCTATTCAGTGCCGCAGGTGATGCTCAGGTAAGACACGTGACTTTAATTGGTAAAACAATTTCGTGCCTGTGCCAATATCCTACTTCATCGAACTGTAAAAACAAAACAGTCCCGTAAGGTTATTCTAAAAACTCCATCAAGTTCTGTAAAGCATGCTTGATCACACTGCTGCAAGGTACGGACAAAGTGGTTCTTGCCTTCCACCTCATATATATTGTAGCCCTAGCCTACAGCTTGTCTTCCTAAAAGAGGCAGCGACACTTGGACACCAGCCATGTAAGTTGGCACATACAGTTGAAGTCGGAAGTTTACATACACCTTAGCCAAATACATTTCAACTCAGTTTTTCACAATTCCTGACATTTAATCCTCGTAAAAATTCCCTGTCTTAGGTCAGTTAGGATCACCACTTTATTTTAAGAATGTGAAATGTCAGAATAATAGTAGAGATAATTATTTATTTCAGCTTTTATTTCTTTCATCACATACCCAGTGGATCAGAAGTTGACATACACTCAATTAGTATTTGGTAGCATTGCCTTTAAATGGTTTAACTTGGGTCAAACATTTCGGGTAGCCTTCCACAATAAGTTGGGTGAATTTTAGCCCATTCCTCCTGACAGAGCTGGTGTAACTGAGTCACGTTTGTAGGCCTCCTTGATCGCACACACTTTTTCAGTTCTGCCCACAAATGTTCTATAAGATTGAGGTCAGGGCTTTGTGATGGCCACTCCAATACCTTGACTTTGTTGTCCTTAAGCCATTTTGCCACAACTTTGGAAGTATGCTCATTGCCCATTTGGAAGACCCATTTCCTAGTATTTACGGAATGTCTGTCTCTTACCAACCAAATACCGTTGTGAATAGAACTTGGCCATTTTAAACGATGTATATTATGAAATAAAAAAGCATGTTTTTTCAATTACCTTGTGGATTGATGACCAACCAAGAACACTGCGCATGACTGCAACAGAAGAACCATATCTCCACCTTAAAACAATCCTTGCTGCTTTATTCTGTGCATTCTGCAGCCTCCTAACTTCACTAGATGATGCATTTCCCCAGACCACCGAACAGTAGTTCACCTGACTCTCAATTAATGCTTGTGTTATTTGCTGAAGGATTTCCCCTGGTAAATATTTAGCTATCCTTCTGATTATGCATGCTGTTTTGATTTTTTTTTTTACATAGATTAGTTATTTGAGACGACCATGATAAGCAGTTGTCTAGCTGCACTCCCTTAATTGTATCCCATGCTGTTTTGGCCTTTTCCTAGTTGAACAGACAAGTTTGTTTTGGCAAACCCACTTCCTGATATTCTCCAAATCTCCTTGTAAAGCCTGCTGTACCTGTTGAACCGATTGTCTTGCTGTATAAATTGTAGTATCATCTGCAAATATAGTAGATTGAGTTTCAACCAAGGCATAGGGAAGGTCGTTGGTATATATTAAATAAAGAAGTGTCCCAAGGCAGCTGCCCTGCGGTATTCCACAGTTTAACACATTAGGGGAAGAAAATGAACCATTGATATAGGTGGACTGTTTCCTGTCAGTTAGATATGACTGTACCCAATTCAATGCTACCTCCTTAAAACCATAATGCATTAATGTTGTCAAGATTATTTAATGATCCACTAAATCAAATGCTGCACTGAAATCTAAAAATAGTACACCTACAAATTTGCCATTATCCATAGCATTGAGCCACTGATCAGTCATGTCAACCAATGCAGTTGTAGTGGAATGGTTTTTGCGATAAGCATGCTGACTGGCTGTAATCAGATCATTCTTTTCCATGTACTCCCACATTTGTCTACTCACAATACCCTCCAATATCTTACTGAGTGTAGGGAGTAGACTAATTGGTCGACTATTAGCAGGAGTAATGAGTTCTTTGCTGTCTTTCGGAATAGGACAAAGTTTCGCATGCTTCCATACATTTGCAAACATCCCCTTTTCCAGTGACCAGTTAAATATGTATCTCAGTGGAAATGCAATCTGGGGTGCAGCACAGCGAAGCAAAAAATTGCCCATAAGACCATAACCTGTAGATTTACCATCAGGTAATGACTTCAATAGGTTTAACACCTCCTCCACTGACACCGTTTGTAGACTAAAAGAGCAGATCTTATTGCTCAAAATATGATCATCAATCCATTGGACAATAGCTTGTTTGGATGAATGTATGTCTTCATTGTTGCTCAGTAAATTCATTTTCTTTGTAAAAAAATCTGCAAAATGATTGGCAATATCAACTGGTTTTGTGATTATTCTCCTGTCAACCTCCACACTAGATGGGCATGATGAGATAGATGTACCAAGCAAGCCCTTAACTGTGTTCCATACCTTTTTAGAATCATTTTTACAATCAATAAACGCATTGTTGTAAAATAACTTATTTTCTTTCGATTCTATTTAACTGCATAATTACATAATGTTCTATCTATAAATTAATAAATTTCCAATTTTGACTTGAGATGCTGCTTCAATACATCATTTTCATCCCTCATGATGCCATCTATGTTGTGAAGTGCCCCAGTCCCTCCTGCAGCAAAGCACTCCCACAACATGATGCTGCCACCCCCGTGCTTCACGATTGGGATGGAATTCTTCGGCTTGCAAGCGTCCACCTTATTCCTCTAGACCAGAGGAATAAGAGGGAGAAAAAGTACGATCTTTGTCCCCATGTGCAGTTGCAAACCGTAGTCTGCCGTGTTTATGGTGGATTTGAAGCAGTGGCTTCTTCCTTGCTGAGTGGCCTTTCAGGTTATGTCGATATAGGACTCGTTTTACTGTGGATATAGATACTTTTGTACCTGTTTCCTCCAGCATCTTCACAAGGTCATTTGCTGTTGTTCTGGGATTGATTTGCACTTTTTGCAACAAAGTACATTCATCTCTAGGAGACAGAACGCATCTCCTTCCTGAGCGGTATGACGGCTGCGTGGTCCCATGGTGTTCATACTTGCGTACTATTGTTTGTACAGATGAACGTGGTACCTTCAGGCGTTTGGAAATTGCTCCCAAGGATGAACCAAACTTGTGGAGGTCTACCATTTTTTTTTCTGAGGTCTTGGCTGATTTCTTTTGATTTTCCCATGATGTCAAGCAAAGAGTCACTGAGTTTGATGGTAGGCCTTGAAATACATCCACAGGTACACCTCCAATTGACTCAAATTATGTCAATTAGCCTATCAGAAGCTTCTAAAGCCATGACATAATTTTCTGGAACTTTCCATGCTGTTTAAAGGCACAGTCAACTTAGTGTATGTACATTTCTGACCCACTTGAATTGTGATACAGTGAATTATAAGTGAAATAATCTGTATGTAAAACAATTTTTGGAAAAATTACTCGTGTCATGTACAAAGTAGATGTCCTAACCGACTTGCCAAAACTATAGTTTGTTAACGTGAAATTTATGGAATGGTTGAAAAATGAGTTTTAATGACTCCAACCTAAGTGTATGTAAACTTCCGACTGTATACAGTACCAGTCAAAACTTTGGACACACCTACTCATTGAAGAGTTTTTCTTTATTTTTACTCTTTTCTAAATTGTAGAATAATAGTGAAGACATCAGCACTATGAAATAACACATATGGAATCATATAGTAACCAAAAAAGTGTTAAACAAATCACAATATATTTTATATTTGAGATTTTTCAAAGTAGGCACCCTTTGCCTTGATGACAACTTTGCACACTCTTGGCATTCTCTCAACCAGCTTCATGAGGTAGTCACCTGGAATGCATTTCAATTAACAGGTGTGCCTTGTTAAGTTAATTTGTGGAATTTCTTTCCTTCTTAATGCGTTTGAGCCAACCATTTGTGTTGTGACAAGGTAGGGTTGGTATACAGAAGATAGCCCTATTTGGTAAAAGACCAAATCCATATTATGGCAAGAACAGCTCAAATAAGCAAAGAGAAATGACAGTCCACCATTATTTTAAGACATGAAGGTCAGACATTTCAGAAAACTTTCAAAGTTTCTTCAAGTGCAGTCGCAAAAACTATCAAGCTCTATGATGAAACTGGCTCTCATGAGGACCACCACAGGAAAGGAAGACCCAGAGTTACCTCTGCTGCAGAGGATAAATTCATTCGAGTTACCAGCCTCAGAAATTGTAGTCCAAATAAATGCTTCACAGAGTTCAAGTAACAGACACATCTCAACATCAACTGTTCAGAGGAGACTGCATGAATCAGGGCTTCATAGTCAATTTTCTTTAAAGAAAGCACTACTAAAGGACACCAATAATAACAAGAGACTTACTTGGGCCAAGAAACATGAGCAATGAACATTAGACTGGTGGAAATTTGTCCTTTGGTCTGATGAGTACAAATTTGAGATTTTTGAATCCAACCACAGTGTCTTTGTGAGACGCAGAGTAGGTGAACGGATGATCTTCGTTCCCATTGTGAAGCCTAGAAGAGGAGGTGTGACAGACACTGTCTGTGATTTATTTAGAATTCAAGGCACACTTAACCAGCATGGCTATCATAGCATTCTGCAGCGATACACCATCCCATTTGGTTTGCGCTTTGGGGGACTATCATTTGTTTTTCAGGAGGACAATGACCCAACACACCTCTAGGGCGTGTAAGGGCTATTTCACCAAGAAGGAGAGTGATGGAGTGCTGCATCAAATGACCTGGCCTCCACGGTCACCCGACCTCAACCTAATTGAGGTGGTTTAGGATGAGTTGGACCGCAGAGTGAAGGAAAAGCATCCAACAAGTCCTCAGCATATGTTGGAACTCCTTCAAGACTGTTGGAAAAGCATTCCAGGTGAGATTGGTTGAGAGAATGCCAAGAGTGTGCAAAGTTGTCATCAAGGCAAAGGGTGCCTACTTTGAAGAATATAAAATATATTTTGATTTGTTTAACTCTTTTGTTTACTACATGGTTCCATACGTGTTATTTCACGTTATATTCTACAATGTAGAAAATAGTAAAAAAATTAATGAAAAACTTGAATGAGTATGTGTGTCCAAACTTTTGACTGGTACTGCATGTATAATTATTTTTTCATGTCAGATAGGCAAATACACAATGTAATTGTATGCCCGCTTCCTTATACTCATTCTACTTCTCCCTCTCGCCATATTCTCATGCACAGGAATATGGGAGATATGCTATGTACCAGGAGCTGGGAACACACACCTTGTGCAAAAAATATCTCTTTTATTATCCATGATAGTGTTGTTACACAAACAGACAAAACGGAAAATTGAACACTTGTAAGCTTACTAAATAATCAACTTTTGTAGAAAGCAGCAAAATAACATGGTAAATATATTTCCTCTGAATCTCGACAGTCCTGTAAACTTGCAAACTACACAATAAAGCACTGTAACAACGGAGGGAGGAGAGAAAATTCTGATATTTTCCCAAACAGAGCTTTTGAATACCACTGACTGTCTGATGGGCATGATGAAATAATTAATGGTTTTAATAGCTAGCAAACACTGTGAGAATGACAGAGCAGAACACAAGAGGAGGACAACAAGTTTCCAAATGTATGTAGAATTTAAGATCTAAATTAAGTGGCATTTTGAGGTAACATTACTTTTAAACTAAATTGAATTATTTCGGGCCTTCTAGTGGCAAAATGCCACTACTGGAAAGGAATCTTCACCGGCCACACAGATAAAGATAAAAGGTCTTTATCTTTGTTCAACTTCTCTCAACAATTGCTAGTTTCAAAAGTCAATTTCAACATCAACCTTTTTAGTGTGGATAAATAGCCCCATTAAAACATATGTGCAGCTTTACAAAAGCATTCACATAAGGGACATTTTTACACCTTCATTTCTGAGGTGAACAAAGAACAAAAACTAAAGCTAGAAACATGAAACGGTTTTATGACCTTTTATGTTTAATTCCTTACTTAAAAAAAGGTTTAAATGCTAAGTAAACCTGACCACTAGTGGGGAAAAATAATGAACCAACAATGGCTGCAATCGCAAAATAAAGCATTATTCAACATCAAACAGGAAGAGCAAATAATACCAAAGCATCTTTGCAGTATTTTTTAAAATGCGACACACATTACAGGTATTTACAAAAGGTAAGTACAGTTACGGGCATGACGGTCTAACAACATGACAGAAATATTACAATATTCAACCATGACTACGGGTTGGTTGTAATCCAAAATGTCTTAAACATGACTCTCTGAACTTATGAAACTAGTAGCTAAGTCAAACAATTCCTCTCAAATTAAAATGTGAGCTTAGCTGGTGTGGGTGTTTCTGAAACATGAGCAGGCAAATCTTGGCAATTGTTTATAATTTCTATTAAATAACATTATTTTCTTGCACTATTCAAGCAACACATTTGAACATTAACATAGGTCATTTTCACTGATAATATCTACTTCCTTAGCCAAACAAAACACAAATTCTATTGTCCATAGTAACCAAGTCATCAACCATCAGTTGGGAATACATTGTATCAAAGCTTTTGCCCTGGTACAAAGTTCGTAACCATGTTTTATTTCAGAATATATAAATAAAAATGATAGCTAAATATGTTCTAAAATAAGTTGCACAGAGTTAAGAAAAATAAAACATTGCTGCTTCATCTCTTGTTTCTTAAAGTAACTGTCGAGTGAAAATGTAACTTTAAAGAAAGTTAATATTCTGTTAAGCCAAATAATGTTGTTGACTCGTCCTATACTCATGTGGCCAAAGCATAAATTGGAGAAAAATAAACACTTCAAAAACCCCACCTCAAACTTGTATCTAAAACAGACAGTTTAAATAGAGTATGATGTTATACTCCTGAGGAGGATGAGCTGGCCAATCAGCGGCCTACTCGCATTAAAATTTGTGATGACCAGTATACGCCCACACCATTATGTTGTTGGGGTACACACACACCATTCAAATACAGAAAAGCTGCTTTTTAACATACTTAATTACTTTTTTTTGGAAGGAAAACTATTTTTCTCATATTGTAAGTAATTAATTGTCATATTTCATAGAAATCTGGAAAAGTTTGACAGTTACTTTAAATGAAAAATAAATAGATGTAAGCTTTGAGCTGTTTACAAAAGCCTACTCAATCTAAGTCACAGATTTCACACTTTTAGCAAACTTCTGACCTTGATAGTCCTTCTCCCATTAGATGAGATAAGGCAGGGAACATGTCCACAATAATGTGTCAGGTTTGCAGAGTTTCATTTCAATCCAGTCAACTCAGGGGAGGTATTCAAATTCCATTGATGAATTAAGCTTCTCAATATTTCGATTTGGTAAATACAGAATTTTGAACTCACTTCCTGAATTGACTGAGTTCAAATGGGAGTCGACCTCAAGGTGGGTGTACAGGTGTGAGGGTCTGAGGCGGGGGGACTAGAAAGTCCTTCCTACGTAGGTTTGACCAGGTCAGATTGTATTCTAGGTGGTTTTGACCAGGTCGAATTTGTATTCTAGGTGGTTTTGACAAGGTTTAGTTGTATTCTAGGTGTTTTTGACCAGGTCTAGTTGTATTCTAGGTGGTTTTGACAAGGTCAAGTTGTATTCTAGGTGGTTTTGACAAGGTCAAGTTGTATTCTAGGTGGTTTTGACAAGGTCAAGTTGTATTCTAGGTGGTTTTGACAAGGTCAAGTGATATTCTAGGTGGTTTTGACAAGGTCAAATTGTATTCTAGGTGGTTTTGACAAGGTCAAGTTGTATTCTAGGTGGTTTTGACAAGGTCATAAACGTGGATGTGGAAGTCGTCGTCGTATTTGATGTAGTAGACGGAGGGTTTGGCGGGAACCTGGTAGATTACCAGCCCAGTCCTCTTCACGCCCTTATCAGTGACATACTCCACCTGCTTACCCACAAGGCTCTCTGTCTCCTCGCCTGGCTTCCTGTCCGCAGGCAGCAGGTGTTTGTTCTCTGGGAAACGAGGAAAAAAAATAAAGGAGGAAAAAAAGAGATGCATATGGTGTCTGCCGTTTTACTTCACATACCAGAACAAATACTTCCTCCTCTTTCAGATCCTCTACTCAGCAGCTAGCCACGTAAGACCAGTTCTCATGCTTTCAACAGACTACAACCATTTCACCCAGTAGCCTCATAAGCCATTCATGACCTGATTTTGAGTTGTCTTTCTGGATGTATACTTTGATCCCCAGCAGCATCTGCCCAGCATACTCAGACGTGTGTATATCTCTTCTGTATATCTTTTCCTTAGCTTTTACATGTCAAACCTGCCTTTCATTCAACTTTACAACAATTACTTCATCCTCAGGTTCTGATAGTACTGTGGACATGGCTTCCTCCCAGGCCATCCACATACTGTGCTGTATGTCCCTATTTCAACTGCCCTATGCAGTGAAGACCATTTCTATTTCTCTTAGGGAGATAAGATATGTGTGGGTTAAAGTCTTTACAAAGTCCTTAATTCATGTTAAACTAGGTTTACAAACTCCTTTACTAATGTTAAGGTTTCCCTTGTGTCAGCACTAACCATTGCAACAGACCTGTGATTTGTATCAGACCCTCTGTCACGTCATCTTCTAAAGGTTAAGATAATTATATGGAGTAAATAAAAGTCCTCTTCTAAAGGTTGAGATAATTATATGGAGTAAATAAAAGTCCTCTTCTAAAGGTTGAGATAATTATATGGAGTAAATAAAAGTCCTCTTCTAAAGGTTGAGATAATTATATGGAGTAAATAAAAGTCCTCTTCTAAAGGTTGAGATAATTATATGGAGTAAATAAAAGTCCTCTTCTAAAGGTTAAGATAATTATATGGAGTAAATAAAAGTCTCTTCTAAAGGTTGAGATAATTATATGGAGTAAATAAAAGTCCTCTTCTAAAGGTTGAGATAATTATATGGAGTAAATAAAAGTCCTCTTCTAAAGGTTGAGATAATTATATGGAGTAAATAAAAGTCCTCTTCTAAAGGTTAAGATAATTATATGGAGTAAATAAAAGTCCTCTTCTAAAGGTTAAGATAATTATATGGAGTAAATAAAAGTCCTCTTCTAAAGGTTGAGATAATTATATGGAGTAAATAAAAGTCCTCTTCTAAAGGTTAAGATAATTATATGGAGTAAATAAAAGTCCTCTTCTAAAGGTTGAGATAATTATATGGAGTAAATAAAAGTCCTCTTCTAAAGGTTGAGATAATTATATGGAGTAAATAAAAGTCCTCTTCTAAAGGTTGAGATAATTATATGGAGTAAATAAAAGTCCTCTTCTAAAGGTTAAGATAATTAAATGGAGTAAATTAAAGTGTTTCGCACCAGCTTCAGGGAGGATGCGGAGGTCTCCGTCCTTATAGTCGTCCCAGAGCTGGTACATGTAGAGCACAGGGTCCTTCTCATAGGTGATGTAGTACCAGTTGGTCATGATGGGGGCGCGAGACAGCACCATGCCCCTCCACTCATTCTTCTCACCGTCCTCCTTCTCAAACAGGTGCTCCACAGCCTTGCCCACCAACTCTGGCGCATCGTGGGGCACCTTGATCTTGTTGTTTACTATGGAGGTAAAGAGAAGGATTTATAGTTTTGAAAAACACTAAAATAGCAGCCTGGTCAAGAATACGGAACACTCACTTTTGGTTTCAGATTATTTCATTTAACTTGGCAAGTCAGTTAAGAACGACGGCCAACATAGGGCCAATTGTGCACCACCCTATGGGACTCCCAATCACAGCCAGATGTAATACAGACTGGATTCGAACCAGGGACTGTAGTGACGTCTCTTGCACTGAGATGCAGTGCCTTAGACCGCTGCGCCACTCGAGAGCCCCAAAATAGAACGTGTGCTGGTTCCACCAGGCTACTAAAATAGTTAAATAACTTAGACTGAGAGAATTGCTCTTTTTGTGTACTTTGAGGGCGAGAGGTAACATGGGGAAACAAATACTCCATTTAAAAAAACAGCCCTAGGCCCTTTCGATCTGAATGTAATGGATAGGTCCAATCCTATTCAATTCTTCTACATTGACACATATACAGTACAAGCTAGGTGCTGGGGTGATGGGATTGAACAAAATGATCTTGCATCGAGTTGACAACACCTTTATCTTGTGGTTTGCTGTACAGGAGACAAGGAGAGCAATGGGGATAATGGTATGCAGGCTTTTATTTACAATTAGGCCTTTCTAAGATTAATCTGTTGTGTACATACTGACCTGGAACAAAGACCAGCACACACTGTTCTTTTGTGTTTTGTACATATTCGCTTGGTGGTCATTCCAGGTCGAGAATTTATTCTCTCATTACCAACATGCTTAAATCAAAGCTTTAACATACTCAAATAGTAGGTGAACCCACCGACTTTCTCTGTTAAAACCTGCAGGTTGGACACCCGCTCGTCTTTGAACAGCTCGATGCCATAGACGCAGTCGAAGCCGTCGTATTTGACCATGTACAGGGAGGTGTTGACGGTGAGGCGCTCCAGCACTGTGCCTTTCCACTTGGTCAGGTTGCCCTTCTCCCTCCAATTGTGCTCAATCCGCAGGCCCAGCAGGTTGTTAGGGTCTAGGGTCGACGACAGAGACAAACCCGAACTCTCACTCAGCTCGCCGCTGCTACGCTTTCTGAGAGAAGAATATAGGTGTAGGTTAAAGCATAACAGGAAATACCCAAAACAGTACTCAAATATCAGTGAAATAATCAAGAACAGGTGTTTCAACCTACCTGCCCCTTTTCTTGGACATATTTCCAGAAATTCACACAATCCTGTGGGCAGAGAGCAAAGAGAGTGTATTATTTCAATGCAAAACCTTAAATAATGTAGCAAATGGCAGGGCAGGGAAGCGAACCCAGGTCGCTGGCTCACAAAGTGAGGATCGCTATGTTGCACCATCAGAACGGAAAGGCACGTCCCTACGCCCTCGACAACTCAGCCCCTCACACTTCTGGGTCGTAAGTTCACAAACACCATCCCACTTCTGACACCAGTGTAGCGAACAGCAGGGCAGGGGAAGCGAGCCCGGGTCACTGGCATGAAAGGCATACACCCTGCGAATCGTGCCAATAGAGTTCACCCACTTAGTGGAAATAGTAATGCGGCTCATATTTATTTTTATTTTTTATTTGACCTTTATTTAACTAGGCAGGTCAGTTAAGAACAAATTCTTATTTTCAATGACGGCCTAGGAACAGTGGGTTAACTGCCTGTTCAGGGGCAGAACGACAGATTTGTACCTTGTCAGCTCGGGGGTTTGAACTTGCAACCTTCCGGTTACAAGTCCAATACCAAGGATCTCTACCATAGTTTCTCCAGATTGAGATTCATTTAATACAATTGTATTGAGTGTAGGCTAATTATGAATTAGCATTTCACTAGGCTATATTGATAACACATGGACTGTGTCACGGGGTAGAAATACCTATATTCAAATGACAAATGTTAGATGGCACATTGATCTGGAGACATGCAATCTGCAAATCATAACAAGATAACCTGTTACAGTGTTATCATATAATGAATTGTGGCTACGCAAGCAATAAACCCAGACCCACCAGTGTACAAGTACCGGCGAGGATGGGTTATTTCACCCAGGTAGCCCTAGTTTCCCGCGAGTATACCACAGCCGTTGTTACAATGGTTAATACGATGGTTGCATTTACACGGGCAGACAAATTCTGATATTTTTCGAACTAATTGGTGTTATGACCAATTAAATCAGCTCTAAAAGCATCTGATGTGATTGGTCAAAAGACCAATTAGTGGCAAAAAAATATCATAATTGGGCTGCCTGTGTAAACGCAGATTAAGTAGCCCTACCGGATGTCAACAAACAACGTCGCCCTCAACTGCTGCATGTGCAATTGTCTGTGAAATCATGTCATGATTCTAATGTAATTTCGCTGCGGACCACGTTTCGTAAGATTGCAGCAATTTGATATTTTTGGACAAGCCAGAGATATTCCTGACTGCAACATCAAGGTGTAAGCATGCCTGTAAGCATTGATGTAGGCCTAGCCTTTCACATGCACGATTACGTTCAGATGTTGCCAATTGCTTTTCAAAGACGCGCGTGCCCATTTGCGCAAAGCGAAACCAATAATAGAACATTCAACGTCATGTAATCATGTGCGGTAATTTTGTGCCGTAACACTGACCACTGGTATACAGTAAAACGACCAACTGTGTTGGCATTTGCATTACCATAAATAGCGTAGACAAAATTGACACACTGGAGGGCTTGAAATGCATTATAATGTAGTGCAGTAACACGATTATCAAAGTAGAAAGCATATTTAGACAAAGAGAGTTACCTGGCCCCTATTTTCATATCTACTTCCCTCTGCTGAGCAGAATCCGCCTCATGAAGGCTACAAGGAAACAGTCTGACTACGGGAACTACAACTACCAAGATAGGTTTATGATTAAACGCTGTAAAAGTGTTGTCATTCGCACAGGCCGCTGGGAGTTCGTGTCCTTCACGTTACCCACCCAAATAAAGCCATTGCAATAGATTGGGTTGTGTAACTCACAAAGCAGCAAAAATAACGGTCTTTAGTGGAGCTGTACATTGTGGCTTTGACAAGCAATTAAATATTCAGTGTGTAGGCCTGTCTATTTCAGGAAAAATGAATGAACATAAAAAGTATCCATTTTGTTTTGCCAATCTGTCGGCCAAGCGTTTAGATTGAACTACATTTCCCACAATGCAATACACATCGCGGATTGGGTTGGGAAAATTCCTTTACAGCTGCACTATGACATGTATTTTTCCCTCAGCCCATACTTTCTTTGTCCCGCTATTCAACTGTGGGCCCATATGAATAGCTATGCCTGCTTTAGGAAATAGATTTTTACATAGTCTAGACCTACAATGTGTGAGTACTTCTGTAGAATGGATGCATTGCATGTTTATATTTATATCAAATTATATAATATTGGCTACTAATAATAATATGTTAGCAATTATAAAATGGATCAATGTTGAATAAAGGCTTGGATGTGGTGTTGTGAATGAGTCAACCAGGTGTTATTTGCAAGAAGGCGGAGGCACACAACACACACACACACACACACACACACACACACACACACACACACACACACACAACATTTGTAAATTTAGTCTGATAATAATCTGTACAAAACAGTTCATCTGATAATACTTGCTTCATATGTTTTCCAGTTTCTGGAAATACTTTGCAAATGCAACTTATTTCTATGTGAAAACTGAAATGGTCTTTTAATTCCTTTTCCATAGATGCTCTTATCCAGTGCAATGTACAGTAGTGAGTGCATACATCATCATACTGGTCCCATCATACATGTTCTATACTGGTCCCATCATACATGTTCTATACTGGTCCCATCATACATGTTCTATACTGGTCCCATCATACATGTTCTATACTGGTCCCATCATACATGTTCTATACTGGTCCCATCATACATGTACTATACTGGTCCCATCATACATGTACTATACTGGTCCCATCATACATGTTCTATACTGGTCCCATCATACATGTTCTATACTGGTCCCATCATACATGTACTATACTGGTCCCATCATACATGTTCTATACTGGTCCCATCATACATGTTCTATACTGGTCCCATCATACATGTTCTATACTGGTCCCATCATACATGTTCTATACTGGTCCCATCATACATGTACTATACTGGTCCCATCATACATGTTCTATACTGGTCCCATCATACATGTACTATACTGGTCCCATCATACATGTACTATACTGGTCCCATCATACATGTTCTATACTGTTCTTCATTATACAACCACCTTTTTGCTACAGAGTCTATATCGGTCCACTAATACTAGTAAAGGCCTAATACTAGTAAAGGTACTACTAGTAAAGGTACTACTATGTTTTTTCATGATTCTTTTGTTTATTTTGTATTTTTCGGTGTGTGCTGCAGCACCCTCAGCACCCCTACTTCCCACAGCTATACACACACACACACACACACACACACACACACACACACACACACACACACACACACACACACACACACACACACACACACACACACACACACACACACACACACACACACACACTCACAAACACTCACAAACAGGCAGCAAGAGTACCTAGCTAACTAAAATCAATCTCTGTCTGTCTGTCTGTCTGTCTGTCTGTCTGTCTGTCTGTCTGTCTGTCTGTCTGTCTGTCTGTCTGTCTGTCTGTCTGTCTGTCTGTCTGTCTGTCTCTCTCTCTCTCTCTCTCTCTCTCTCTCTCTCTTCCTCTCTCTTCCTCTCTCTGTCCCCCAGACTGCTGTGTCACTGTACATAATGAACTAGAGGTACAGACTCTAATCACTAAAAGACACTGCTACCTGTTGTGGGGAGTGATGGGAATAAGAAGGACCTCTGAGTCTCAGTGGACGTGATCAGTCATGCTGTCCTTTAAACTGAAATGTCAGTTTTCACCACTAGATGTCAGCCACAGTCTCTCTGTCACAGCAGACCATTCATAATGAGCTGATTTGGGCAGACTTGGTGGAAAAGGTACATAATTGTCATATGTGAGGAAACGTAAAGATACCTTAACCCTCCTGTTGTGTTCATTTCATGTTAATTCATTCTGTGTTCCCGGTCCAAAATCCATAATAATCCATATAATGTCACCTAATGTTGTATTACAAATACTCAGATGAAACATATTGTGTTATTTATCACAGACTACTTTGTGTCAAAGTTTAACAATGACATTTGTTTTGAAACCATTTCAAATGTTTAATTAGTGGCAGGATTTTCTGTCATCAATCCGGGATATGGCGTATTTCATTGGCCCCGGGGTCAATCTGATAACATTTTCAGCCGGCAGCCGACCTCTCCTCTCAGGTGGGGATGAAGACCAGGACAAATTCCCATTCTTTGACTGGAATGTAACAACAACCTCAGCAGGGCCCTCTTCCTCATCACTGGAATGTAACAACAACCTCAGCAGGGCCCTCTTCCTCATCACTGGAATGTAACAACAACCTCAGCAGAGCCCTCTTCCTCATCACTGGAATGTAACAACATCCTCAGCAGGGCCCTCTTCCTCATCACTGGAATGTAACAACAACCTCAGCAGGGCCCTCTTCCTCATCACTGGAATGTAACAACAACCTCAGCAGGGCCCTCTTCCTCATCACTGGAATGTAACAACAACCTCAGCAGGGCCCTCTTCCTCATCACTGGAATGTAACAACAACCTCAGCAGGGCCCTCTTCCTCATCACTGGAATGTAACAACAACCTCAGCAGGGCCCTCTTCCTCATCACTGGAATGTAACAACAACCTCAGCAGGGCCCTCTTCCTCATCACTGGAATGTAACAACAACCTCAGCAGGGCCCTCTTCCTCATCACTGGAATGTAACAACATCCTCAGCAGGGCCCTCTTCCTCATCACTGGAATGTAACAACAACCTCAGCAGGGCCCCTCTTCCTCATCGCTGGAATGTAACAACAACCTCAGCAGGGCCCTCTTCCTCATCACTGGAATGTAACAACAACCTCAGCAGGGCCCTCTTCCTCATCACTGGAATGTAACAACAACCTCAGCAGGGCCCTCTTCCTCATCACTGGAATGTAACAACAACCTCAGCAGGGCCCTCTTCCTCATCACTGGAATGTAACAACAACCTCAGCAGGGCCCTCTTCCTCATCACTGGAATGTAACAACATCCTCAGCAGGGCCCTCTTCCTCATCACTGGAATGTAACAACAACCTCAGCAGGGCCCTCTTCCTCATCACTGGAATGTAACAACAACCTCAGCAGGGCCCTCTTCCTCATCACTGGAATGTAACAACATCCTCAGCAGGGCCCTCTTCCTCATCACTGGAATGTAACAACAACCTCAGCAGGGCCCTCTTCCTCATCACTGGAATGTAACAACAACCTCAGCAGGGCCCTCTTCCTCATCACTGGAATGTAACAACAACCTCAGCAGGGCCCTCTTCCTCATCACTGGAATGTAACAACAACCTCAGCAGGGCCCTCTTCCTCATCACTGGAATGTAACAACAACCTCAGCAGGGCCCTCTTCCTTATCACTGGAATGTAACAACATCCTCAGCAGGGCCCTCTTCCTCATCACTGGAATGTAACAACAACCTCAGCAGGGCCCTCTTCCTCATCACTGGAATGTAACAACAACCTCAGCAGGGCCCTCTTCCTCATCACTGGAATGTAACAACAACCTCAGCAGGGCCCTCTTCCTCATCACTGGAATGTAACAACAACCTCAGCAGGGCCCTCTTCCTCATCACTGGAATGTAACAACATCCTCAGCAGGGCCCTCTTCCTCATCACTGGAATGTAACAACAACCTCAGCAGGGCCCTCTTCCTCATCACTGGAATGTAACAACAACCTCAGCAGGGCCCTCTTCCTCATCGCTGGAATGTAACAACAACCTCAGCAGGGCCCTCTTCCTAATCACTGGAATGTAACAACAACCTCAGCAGGGCCCTCTTCCTCATCGCTGGAATGTAACAACAACCTCAGCAGGGCCCTCTTCCTCATCACTGGAATGTAACAACAACCTCAGCAGGGCCCTCTTCCTCATCACTGGAATGTAACAACAACCTCAGCAGGGCCCTCTTCCTCATCACTGGAATGTAACAACAACCTCAGCAGGGCCCTCTTCCTTATCACTGGAATGTAACAACATCCTCAGCAGGGCCCTCTTCCTCATCACTGGAATGTAACAACAACCTCAGCAGGGCCCTCTTCCTCATCACTGGAATGTAACAACAACCTCAGCAGGGCCCTCTTCCTCATCGCTGGAATGTAACAACAACCTCAGCAGGGCCCTCTTCCTAATCACTGGAATGTAACAACAACCTCAGCAGGGCCCTCTTCCTCATCAGCTGGAATGTAACAACAACCTCAGCAGGGCCCTCTTCCTCATCACTGGAATGTAACAACAACCTCAGCAGGGCCCTCTTCCTCATCACTGGAATGTAACAACAACCTCAGCAGGGCCCTCTTCCTCATCACTGGAATGTAACAACAACCTCAGCAGGGCCCTCTTCCTCATCACTGGAATGTAACAACAACCTCAGCAGGGCCCTCTTCCTCATCACTGGAATGTAACAACAACCTCAGCAGGGCCCTCTTCCTCATCACTGGAATGTAACAACAACCTCAGCAGGGCCCTCTTCCTCATCACTGGAATGTAACAACAACCTCAGCAGGGCCTCTTCCTCATCACTGGAATGTAACAACAACCTCAGCAGGGCCCTCTTCCTCATCACTGGAATGTAACAACAACCTCAGCAGGGCCCTCTTCCTCATCACTGGAATGTAACAACAACCTCAGCAGGGCCCTCTTCCTAATCACTGGAATGTAACAACAACCTCAGCAGGGCCCTCTTCCTCATCGCTGGAATGTAACAACAACCTCAGCAGGGCCCTCTTCCTCATCACTGGAATGTAACAACAACCTCAGCAGGGCCCTCTTCCTCATCACTGGAATGTAACAACAACCTCAGCAGGGCCCTCTTCCTCATCACTGGAATGTAACAACAACCTCAGCAGGGCCCTCTTCCTCATCACTGGAATGTAACAACAACCTCAGCAGGGCCCTCTTCCTCATCACTGGAATGTAACAACAACCTCAGCAGGGCCCTCTTCCTCATCACTGGAATGTAACAACAACCTCAGCAGGGCCCTCTTCCTCATCACTGGAATGTAACAACAACCTCAGCAGGGCCCTCTTCCTCATCACTGGAATGTAACAACAACCTCAGCAGGGCCCTCTTCTTATCACTGGAATGTAACAACACTGGAATTGTAACAACAACCTCAGCAGGGCCCTCTTCCTCATCACTGGAATGTAACAACAACCTCAGCAGGGCCCTCTTCCTCATCACTGGATGGTTCCACATTGGTTGTCTCTTGGTCTGGATCATATTCTGTGTTGTCTTCAACTTCTGACACTTCCTCCTCTAATGCATCTTCACTGTCAGCTTCCTGGCCTCTCACCTCCTCATGATCAAAGATATGATCAACATCCTCACATACAGTATATCGTTTGGTCATTGTGCTGCCACAGAATGAATTGTGACCAAGGCCTCAAAAAAGCTTTATACACCAGAGCTGCGAGAAAAGTTCTATATATGGGGGAAAGATTCTATTGGGGAAAGGTTCCTGTGGGGGTTGCCATGGGAGCCAAGAAGGGGAGTGAGGTGTGTGTGTTTGTGTTCAAACACACATGCACGTGGGGTCTGGGAGAGGAAGTGTGTCCATCTGATGAATGGGCATGTGCCTGAAGTCAATTTTATACACTAATTGTAGTCCCACCCATTCATTTCGACCGGAACACAGCAGGAGAGTTAACAGAAAATGATTCAAGTAAATGTGAAATTCACCCAGTAAAATACTAATTGAGTAAAAGTCTCTGGTATCTGCTTTTATATGAACTTAAGTACAGTGGTGGGAAAATGCACTATTTGTGTTTAGTGAGTCCGCCAGATCAGAGGCAGTAGGGATGACAGTGCGTTATATTATTAGGAGCGTGAATTTGACCATATCACTGTCCTGCCTGAGCATTTGAAATGTAACAAGTACAGGGAAAATGTATGGGAGTAAAAAGTATGTATTTACTTTAGGAATGTAGTGGAGTAAAAGTAAAAGTTGTAAAAAATATAAATAGTAAAGTAAAGTACAGATACCCCCCAAAATCTACTTAAGTAGTACTTCAAATTATTTTTACTTAAGTACTTTACACCACTGACTAACTGTTCAAAGCAAATGATAGTGTTTCAGATGGCTTCTCTGACAACCTATCCTCTATAAGAGCTCTGAATACATCTCTTCGACCCGCAGTGGCGTATCTGTGTGCGTCAGACTTCTTACTCAACCTCACCTTTAGTGTTTGAACTATTCAGTCAGAAATCACTGGCACATCAACTTAAGGACTGACAAAACTAATTTGTCTCCACTTAGCGACACACAAGCCTTTGAATCGACTTTGTGAAGAATTTCTTTAACCACTCCCTGGAGGCTCTTTATAAATCATCTTCTATCCTGGACGAGGAACTTCTGAAGAGTTTACTTCAATGGTAACTTCATTAAATGTAGTTGTTGTACGCTAGCATACTGGAGCTGGCAGACACTTAAAACCCATAACAGTCTTAGCCCTGTCTAAGCCGGGGGATGGGGGTTCAACTAAGCCATATGGAATTGTTTTAAGAAGGTCATACCAAGGACCATTTAGCTATTTGATTAAGAATGTTAAGACCCATTGAAGTATCCCAAAAAATATTAAACCATTTTTTTATGAAAAACTATTTTTGGCCTTACTGCTACTAGCCTACACAAACACATTGAATAACATATTAACTACATGGAATTTGTTGAATTTCTTTGACATGTATTTAACCCCTGATTTTGGGCACAAAACAGACGCAATATACAGTATTCTTCAACTGGTTCTGGGGGCCATTCAGACGAGTCTTGTGAGGACTGTGGACGTCCTAGAGAAAGACAACCAACACGTATGTGTTCGTGAGAGTCTCGCCTTTCCACAAAGGGGAAACCCAAATCTGGGCCTCGTGTTCGGACACTACAGACAGAAGTTGTCAGATCGGCTGTACCGACTTCAGACGAGTCCCAAGGCACATTTGGCGGTCATAGAGCAAAACGGAGAACACGTTGTGTTTGTGAGAGTCTCACAGGGGTCATAACCATTTGGTTGCTACAGGTGATTTTGTGAGAAGACTCTGTCACCTTTCACCGCAGATGCAGAAATGTGACATCGCCGGATTTGGTGGATTAAGAGGCATCCAATGCAAGCTGATATCTCTAGCTTAAATTGACAGACTTTTATTGGGATGTTTTAATTATGCTAATTAGATTCCCGCGGGGCACGGACATTGACTCTAGGGGATTTAAACTGTGTAGTACTACGGCTCTATTCAATCTGTGTCAATGAAGCATTAACATTGAAGTGTTGGGACACCAGGGAATATTGCCCCAAATTAGTACAAGGAAGCTATGTAGAAATACAGACAGTCTAAAGGGCCCTTCCCTCTTTGTTCCCTTCATCTGTACTGGTCTTAAAACAAAGGCTATGGTAAAACAATCAAACATTTATCTGTGCTTTCACTCATCCAGTTTGATGCCAGTGCAGTTGGAGGAAAGGAGATGAGGAGAGGAAAAGCCACTTCACACAATTGAGATACACCCGGATGAATCATCTCTACCATCAGTCTCATCCCATTTCTCTCCCATAATCCACTGTAGTCTGTGCCCTGAGTCCTATTCCAATACTTTTGCAATGCCTCCTTCTTTCTTACCTTCCTGTCTTGAAGTAATCCATTTTCTGACATGAATGGATCTAAGCTCTTGCTTTCACCTCCCTTTCGAGGTTGGATCAGTGATTATGTGGTTATGTGGTAGTCCCACCTAGCTATCTTTAGATTAATGCACTAATTGTACGCCGCACTGGATAACAGTGTCTGCTAAATTACTTAAATGTAAAAGTTAAAATAAATATTACTCGGAGGAGACAAAGAGATGATTTATTGAACAGGGCTATGGACTGCTCTCTCAGTGGTTTGGATGCCAGTGTGCATTCACCTTGGCTCACTCAGCAACACTGGATCTGGCCAGAGAAGCCTGTGGGTCTGGCTAAAGCTTGTATACAATCAACCCCCACAGCCATTCATCATCACAGACACAGAACATCCAGAACAACAGAGGTGATTGGTGTTGTATAAGGCTAGAGAGAGACTAAAAGCCTTGTACACAAGGTTATAGGATTTCACTAGCATTTTACTTGAGCCATTTGGCCTACGTCCTAATAATGATGTTACAGACATCATAAATAGTCAAGAGCTATAACTCATGTAATTTTATGGCAGCGGTCATGAGTCATGAATCCTTAGGAAATCTGTTATGTGGGTACAATGAAACCGTTAGGTTGTCCTTTTGAAAAAGGGTTCGAGTAGGCCTAAAGTGCATTTTCTTACGTCAGAAACGGCGACTGAGTTTAGGCCTACTCGAATCCTTTTTCAAAAGGGCTTCCTGTCCGCCGAAGAACTAGCGCTGCACCAAACGTCCTCAGATGTTTACAGTGGAGATGTGTAGCCAGTGTGCGTGTGAGTGAGTCAGAAAGTTAAGCTGACAAACCGTATGTGTGGGCCTTGTGTCCTCCTCTCTGACTGTGTACAAAGCTTTCCTGCTGGCCAAGGTTGCCTGTCTACATTCCTGGATGCCTGTCGTTGTCACAGCAACCGAGCAAAAAGCATTGAGCTGAAAAGGCACTGCTACGTTGTTTCACCAAATAGCTAAAAGTTGCCATGACTAATGGAATAACTTTCTTTATATTTGTGAGAGTGAAGCAGGATGGTGACGGTGCTATTCCGACTCACTTCCTGCTTTTTATTTGGCACACGAAGTCACACACTGCTGTACAGAATGGCTTTAGATATACAGACATTCTTGGGAGGGAAACGGGAGTAAAATACAATTCACTTTATTATGCTCTTAAATATTTTACAGTTCATCACATGAGAGCAAGGATGAACATTTTAACATGTGTTTCAATTCATTTGATCAATGAATCCCATTATGGTATATTACCAAAAACTGTGCAGTATTATCTAATAATATTCTCTCTTAATCTAATGGTAATCCAAATTGGGGATCGGGATAAACTGGCAGGTCATGGCTGGATCACTCGTGTCAGTAGCCAACAAAGTTTGCAAACCACTGCTTAAAACCAAGTAGCTTAGTGTAATCCTAAAAAGTCTGGAGGGAAAGTAGCCTTCGTTCCATCACACACACACACCCTCTCCTTTCCTCTCTTTCTCTCTCTTATACATACACATAGATTGCATCCAAATCCCTGGTCTGTCCCACACACAGCCAGGTAACTCTCTCTGCTGCTGTCTCAGCTGCTAAGAGGTTCCTCCGGCAGTGGTATCCTAGGAGGGGAGCCAGTGGATGCGTTCTCCCCAGGGGCACGTTGCGAATCTCGCCTTTAAAAATAGAGTACTCCCTCTCTCCCTCTCCCTCCACCTCACATCTCCAGGTATATGTCAGTTCAATTTTCACTGCAGGAGAGAAGACACTCACTTGCCAAAAGGGTCAGGTAGAGTTTTCTGGCAATGAAAGCCTTTGCACGTAGGTGGGATGAGATAGAATCTTTGACAAAACTTTTCCCTAAGCTCCCAGAATATTTACAATGAACAGAACATTTTGTTTTATCAAGAACCTAGAACAAGCTAGACTGTGTCTGGTTTATTGTTGGCAACTCCCATTCAGTTTTTCTATTTCTCAAACCAAGAAACCTCAATCCCAGCCACCACACTCTTCCTGTACCTCTTCTGCCTTTATCAAAAGATCTCCAGGACTGGTAGCCATGTAAATTAGTTCCTGTTATAGCAGAGAGTGTTGATTGTGGTGTGGGATGAAATACAGAGGGGATATTATGGTGAAGGAGACATGTAGACTCAAGACCGGTCATGTCTATATCCAAGGTCACACTGTGTGTGCGTGTGAGTGCCTGGAACACACACGAAAGAACAATTGATTGAGTGTCACATCCTGTTTCCATTGGTAGATCATGAAGTGTGTGTGTGTGTCTGTGTGTCTAGGAATACTGCTCTGTTTCAGCTGATACTGGTAGCATGTCCACATGGCAACAAGCTCTCACAGTCTCACTGCAGAGTTAGACGTTTATCGACGTTTCTCCAAACATCAAATTTCGAAGTTGCTCCAAACGTCAAATGGATAGGGTTAGGTTTAGGTACTCATTCCAAAAGGTTAAGGTTTAGGATAGGGTTAAAGCAAAAACATAAAAAACGAATGTCCACACACACACACACACACACATCCAGAGACATGGGATTATGCCCATTCACCACCCCGTCCACCACGCCTTAGCAAAACCCTAGCCTACTTGATGGTAATAGTGCTCACTGTTGTCCCTAGTGGGCGGGTTTGAATGGATTTTCCGACGGGCCCTGGACATGTATGGATGTCCAATTTTGAAGTCACTCTTGAGTGATCTGCCTGCATATGAAGGAGGCCTTTACAGACCCCTGACTGTCAGAATGTAATACATGATTAGACGTTCTAACATGCCTCTGTGTGGTTCACCATGGTTCACTGTTTATCCAAATAAAAGCATTTGTGTGTGTGTGTGTGTGTGTGTGTGTGTGTGTGTGTGTGTGTGTGTGTGTGTGTGTGTGTGTGTGTGTGTGTGTGTGTGTGTGTGTGTGTGTGTGTGTGTGTGTGTGGACACTCGTTTTTTATGTTTTTGCTTTAACCCTATCCTAAACCTTAACCTTGTTTGTGCACATGTGTGTTGGTGCATGTGCATGCCTGCGTGCATGTCTGTGGAATGTTACATTCTAAAATTGGAAATCACGCCAGATGATGAGAGTGTTAGGGCTAAAATCAGAATGTGCTGATTGCTGTTTTCACTGGGTTTAATTAGCTGATCTATAAGCTGATTTTTAGCCTTAATCACACCTAACCTCCCTGTTCCCTTGCAAAGGATGAAATGGCACATTTAGAGGATGGTGTCTGCTGCAGTCTTTTTCTCAGGAGAACTTTCTGTAACAACCCCAAGACATTTTGTGTTTGAGAGCTGAATACATTTCCACAGGGTCAAGAAGAGTTTAGTGGGATGGGTGAACACATGGGACGACTGGGTTTGAAACATAGATCTCCTGCGGCCTACAAGTCATTTATTTATGTTACCTTTATTTACACAGGTTAAATCAATTAGGAATATATTATTAATATTATAATATCTAAGAAATTAAGATATTATTATTTGCAATGCTGATCTGTGTTAGCCCACTAAGCTAAAGTATAGGTGTTAACCCGGATCGCTAAAGGAAGTTTTTTGGTCTCAGGTAATCCCCCTCCCCCCGACACAAAGAAACAAAATGAGCAATCATCCAAACTAATCTTCAGTCTACAAAGCATAAAGTTGACTAGAAAAGTATCCCCAAAGAGAGTTCAGTACAAATATTTCATTTCCTGATGTAAATTAAACTTAGCATTCAATGGAGTTCTGCCCACTGAACAATCTTGACGATAGAGTTCCAAGTCATGTCCTCCACGCAGGACATTGTATGTGTTTAACCTTTTCACAGTGAAGAATGAGGTTCACACGTATGCACTCCTAATGAGTATGACCAGCCTATAAAAGGCTCCCCTACGCATGTTTCCCCATCCTTTAACACCATGTATGACCTCCACATAGCGTTTCAAGCGTAGCGTTTCACAAGTTTAAGGACCAGACTTTGAAATTGGTTTAGAATATTTATTGAGGAAATGGATGTGTGAACGAGGATTCAGGAGGAGAATTAGAATGGACCAGATGAAGCCGAGGGCTGCAGATGACCCTCCCCAGGAGATCCTTGGAAGAACCTAAAAGATACTAGATAAAAGGTGAAGGGATGCAAAGACTTGATAAAGGTAGTAATGCATTGTGTAACGCAACACGTCATGCACTACAGAACATAGAGAAGGAATGTTCATTTGTCAGGTTAAAGTAGTGTGGCTGTGGTGATTAAGGAGATTGAGGACAGGTGTGGAGGATGATTGGCAGTTAGTAGCAGCTGGTGCTTGTTGAGTTGCAAGGGAGCCGTGTTCAAGGCAACTTGTTAAAGTGTTTCATGTTCATTCTTAAAACCACACGTGAGTTAGCAAATACCAGAGGTACAATAGAAGGAGCAGCATCCCTATCATTGACGTTTAAATAAATATATTTAATTATATATTATATATATATTTTTTTAAGTGAACAGCAGGCCTGCATTTGGCGCTCAGCCATCTACTCCATTTGCATTTGCACACACTGTATATAGATTTTTCTATTGTGTTATTGACTGTAATTTTGTTTATTCCATGTGTAACTCTGTGTTGTTTTTTGTCACACTGCTTAGCTTTATCTTGGCCAGGTCGCAGTTGTAAATTAGAACTTGTTCTCAACTGGCCTACCTGGTTAAATAAAGGTGAAATTACACAAAAATCTAAATCTAACTCAGGCTACGGGGATTTAGTTTCTTGCAGTTAAGAAGAGTGATAACACACTAACTCCCTGCCATTAATGATTGGACTAAATTAAATGTACTATTTACCCATACGGTTGTACAGCCTTCCCTGTCACAGCCAGTTGACCCTGAGAGAGAGAGGTGGAGTAGACTAACTTACAACCATGCACAAAGCTAATTAACACTTCTACCAGATCAGAGGAGCAATAGGAAGACGTGTGTGTGTGTGTGTGTGTGTGTGTGTGTGTGTGTGTGTGTGTGTGTGTGTGTGTGTGTGTGTGTGTGTGTGTGTGTGTGTGTGTGTGTGTGTGTGTGTGTGTGTGTGTGTGTGCGTGTGTGTGTGTGGCATGAATAGCAGACTGGTATCCAGGCTATCAGCTAGGTGTTGACCAGAATACAGTTGGAACATCTGTTCCTACTGAACCATTCAATGGCTTTGATGGGCCTCTACTTCACAAGGTGTTGATGTACTGTCCTGTCTATTTCCAGATGCTGATGCTGAAAGGTGTTGTAGTGTTTGACTCTGTTCCTTCACACTTTCTGTTGATATTAATTACTCCCTCCAGTCTGACCTCCAGCTTGTGGGTCTAAGCACTCTAATCAACACACACAGCGTTAGTAAATACAGACACAAACAAACCCTCACGTGTGTACGCACGTATGTACACACACACACACACACACACACACACACACACACACACACACACACACACACACACACACACACACACACACACACACACACACACACACACACACACACACACACACACGTAGGCACGCATTCATGCAAGCACATAGGTACTGTATGCACGCACCCAGGTACAATTGTCCACACACCTATAATAGAGTGTTGTTCTCCCTCAATAGAAATACTATAAAAGTGCTTCCCTGACTTCTTGGAATTGGGAAAAGCTACAGTATGTTAGGAACCCTTGATTTAACCAGACCACTGTTGTATTGTCATTGCTGTGATCATCACCTTGACCCAGGGCCGGACTGGACATTTCGGGCAAATGCCAGATGGGCTGGTCCACTTTTTGCCCATGGGGCCTGCCTAACTAGTCATTTTTTGGGGTGGCAAAATTATAATAATTTGGCTAATAGTGGGGACCTCAAGGGGAAAAAAATGGGCCGGTGTGTTAGAAATGCCAGGGCCGATTACTGGTCCCAGTCCGCCCCTGCCTTGACCTTAGTCATTATTGATGTTGTTGCTGATTGAGGTCAACTCAGTCAATTTAGGAGATTAAAATTAATTTAATTAATTATAAAATCTTCATCAGATGATAAAGGCCATCACTTCATACCCTAAATTAAACATCAATTAACTTAGCAGAAAAATATTCTGTTAATACTCTCTCTAGCTTATTGTTTTCAGATGTTCATTGTTACTGTAAGTGTTGCCAGAATTAGAACCAATCAAATCAACACTCTGAGTCAGTAACCATTGAAAAGCATAATGGATGGGATTATCATGGTTGTCAATCACTGACTTAGTTCTAGGAAAGCCCATTTCCCTGTTTCCTCCCTCCACACCACTGAGCTTCCCACTGAATTAGTTCTAGGAAAGCCCATTTGCCCTGTTTCCTCCCTCCACACCACTGAGCTTCCCACTGAATTAGTTCTAGGAAAGCCCATTTTCCCTGTTTCCTCCCTCCACACCACTGAGCTTCCCACTGAATTAGTTATAGGAAAGCCCATTTGCCCTGTTTCCTCCCTCCACACCACTGAGCTTCCCACTGACTTAGTTCTAGGAAAGCCCATTTTCCCTGTTTCCTCCCTCCACACCACTGAGCTTCCCACTGACTTAGTTCTAGGAAAGCCCATTTTCCCTGTTTCCTCCCTCCACACCACTGAGCTTCCCACTGACTTAGTTCTAGGAAAGCCCATTTACCCCGTTTCCTCCCTCCACACCACTGAGCTTCCCACTGAATTAGACCTGATGGGGACTGATGGTGTATAACTCCTTTCAAGTTCCATTCAAAGGTTTCATCCCCGCAATGTTGCAGGGTTGCTGTGATCAGCATAGAATTAAATAGAACATCAGCCTCTCTGTATATCTCAATGGTGTGGGCTATTGTTTTATTTGAATTGTATATGAGTCTGTGTACTGTGTCTACAGACACGTGCTTAGTGACAGAGACTCAATGAATCGCGGCAGAATAGCTGCTTCATGAAAACTCAGGATAATGTTAGAATGAACAATACTACAGTAGCTTCCTAACTAGCTAGCTTGTTTGAAAGCATGCAACATTGTGTGTGCAGCAGTAAGCAGGTAGGTTGATTAGCATCATTGTTTCAGTGACTGGCTCAGCTAGCAGGCTGCTAATGTTGGACACATTTAGTGCACATTGTCAAACTTAAGAAATACTGCATTTTGAAGCACACAAATCCTTAGCTAGATGTCAAATGGGGAGACTAAGGCTTCCTCACCCTAGTAAAAGCTAAATTATCGACAGATTTATTGTTTTTATCTTAGATTAATTCAGACTGTTATGAGTCAGAAATGGGGTTTAGCAGACGATGCCACCTAGGTAATATTTTCTAATGTTAGAGAGTACATTGTAGCCAAACTAATTTGTATCTATCCCATTACCTTTGCAAGATAGGAGACAGATCAGTGCAGGCAAAATCTACATAGTGTCTGATGTACAACAAAGGCCTCAGAGGGTCTTTAGAGTGATCTAATCTATCCATTGTCAATATAAAGCTGCCTGGGATCTGGTCTATTGATGGCTTCGATGAGTCAGTTGGTGTGACTGTGACAATGCCCTGAGGCGATGTGATGGGGGTCTGAGGTGCCCATCAGTTCAGCAGGAAATTATAGCAATCTTTGATTTGTAAAAGCATACAGTTGGATATGTCCTTGTCGCAGATGTTTTTATGAGTCAGATATCAGAGCTTATGCCGGGAGAAGGAGAAGGAGAAGAAGACCGGGAGGAGGAGAAGGAGAAGGAGAAGGAGAAGGAGAAGGAGAAGGAGACCAGGAAGAGGAGAAGGATAAGGAGGAGACCAGGAGGAGGAGAAGGAGACCAGGAGGAGGAGAAGGAGAATGAGACCTGGATGAGGAGAAGGAGAAGGAGGAGACCAGGAGGAGGAGAAGGAGAAGAAGGAGACCAGGAGGAGGAGAAGGAGACCAGGAGGAGGAGAAGGAGAATGAGACCTGGATGAAGAGAAGGAGAAGGAGAAGGAGGAGACCAGGAGGAGGAGAAGGAGACCAGGAGAAGGAGACCAGGAGGAGAAGGAGAAGGAGAAGAAGGAGAACAGGAGGAAGTCCAGCTGCAGAATGCTGCTATCCTCCATTATCATGGCTGAAAGATAACCAATTATTTACCGTGGGGTGTGTGTCTGTTTGGGTGGTGTGTGTGTTTACGAAAGAGTGAGAGAGAACCTCATCTTCTCTTTATGTAGCTGGAGAAGGTTTAGAGAAAGAGCGAGAGAGAGAGAGAGAGAGAGAGAGAGAGAGAGAGAGAGAGAGAGAACCTCATCTTCTCTTTATGTAGCTGGAGAAGGTTTAGAGAAAGAGCGAGAGAGAGAGAGAGAGAGAGAGAGAGAGAGAGAGAGAGAGAGAGAGAGAGAACCTCATCTTCTCTTTATGTAGCTGGAGAAGGTTTAGAGAAAGAGCGAGAGAGAGAGAGAGAGAGAGAGAGAGAGAGAGAGAGAGAGAGAGAGAACCTCATCTTCTCTTTATGTAGCTGGAGAAGGTTTAGAGAAAGAGAGAGAGAGAGAGAGAGAGAGAGAGAGAGAGAGAGAGAGAGAGAGAGAGAGAGAACCTCATCTTCTCTTTATGTAGCTGGAGAAGGTTTAGAGAAAGAGCGAGAGAGAGAGAGAGAGAGAGAGAGAGAGAGAGAGAGAGAGAGAGAGAGAGAGAGAGAGAGAGAGAGAGAGAGAACCTCATCTTCTCTTTATGTAGCTGGAGAAGGTTTAGAGAAAGAGCGAGAGAGAGAGAGAGAGAGAGAGAGAGAGAGAACGCCACTCTGCACTTCCAGTGACTCAGCAATTTCCCAGATGAAATGTGTGAATGATCCTCTCCTCCCTCCTCAGAATATCCCCATTAGTTTCACTACTTAATTGTTTTTATCAGGGATGTCACAAATTGTGGCCCTAAATCTCATCTTTATAATGTGACACATGATTACATTTAGACATAAAATTAATCACGTTGAAATTGCCTTGCAGGCAACTACGTTAACTAACAGTAAGTGTAATTGACGACACACAAAGCTACACAGTCTCCTAAGCAATATGAATTTCACTGTAATGCCAATGTCCTCTAATAGAGCATTAAATGTTTTTTCAGATTCTTACTTCACTTACAATTCTCTTTAGCTGATGTTTACTGCTATATCCATTAACATCCTTCATCTGTTTACTGCTGGAGAGACGTCAGAAGCACGTTGGTAAAAGCAGGGAGACAGAAGGACAGAAATAGACCCAACCTGGGATGATTGTTACGCTGCGGTAAGGCTGGGTGAGCAGAGGAGAGGAGAGGAGAGGAGAGGAGAGGAGAGGAGAGGAGAGGAGAGGAGAGGAGAGGAGAGGAGAGGGAATGGCCTGGGCTGCACACTCTTCAGCCCTGCTTCGGGTGCTGTGATGGATAGAGAAAACAGAGAGAGCGCTTTCAAGGTTTTATTCGTCACAGGCAAAAGTACAGAGAAATGCTTAACTTGCAAACCCTTCCCAACAATGCAGTATTCAATAAAAAAAACATTATATAACAATTTGGGGTCACTTAGAAATGTCCTTGTTTTTGAAAGAAAAACACATTATTTGTCAATTAAAATAACATCAAATTGATCAGAAATACAGTGAAGATATTGTTAATGTTGTAAATTACTATTGAAGCTGGAAACGGCAGATTTTTTATGGAATATCTACATAGGGGTACAGATTCCCATTATCAGCAACCATCACTCCTGTGTTCCAATGGCACGTTGTGTTAGCTAATCCAAGTTTATAATTTTAAAAGGCTAATTGATCATTAGAAAACCATTTTGCAATTATGTTAGCACAGCTGAAAACTGTTGTCCTGATTAAAGAAGCAATAAAACTGTCCTTCTATAGACTAGTTGAGTATCTGGAGAGTCAGCATTTGTGGGTTCGATCACAGGCTCAAAATGGCTAGAAACAAAGTGATCAAAATGGCTAGAAACAAAGAACTTTCTTAAGAAACTCGTCAGTCTATTCTTGTTCTGAGAAAGTAAGGCTATTCCCTGCGAGAAATTGCCAGAAACTGAAGATCTCGTACAACGCTGTGTACTACTCCCTTCACAGAACAGAGCAAACTGGCTCTAACCAGAATGGGTGGGAGGCCCCGGTATACAACTGAGCAAGAGGACAAGTACATTAGAGTGTCTAATTTGAGTGTCTAACAAGTCCTCAACTGGCAGCTTCATTTAATAGTACCCACAAAACACCAGTCTCAACGTCAACAGTGAAGAGGCGACTCCGGGATGCTGGCCTTCTAGGCAGAGTTCCTCTGTCCAGTGTCTGTGTTCTTTTGCCCATCTTAATGTTTTCTTTTTGTTGGCCAGTCTGAGATATGGCTTTTTCTTTGCAACTCTGCCTAGAAGGCCAGCATCCCGGAGTCGCCTTTTCACTGTTGATGTTGAGCCTGTGTTTTGCGGGGACTATTTCACGAAGATGCCAGTTGAGGACTTGTGAGGCGTCTGTTTCTCAAACTAGACACTCTAATGTACTCGATTAAAATGCCTTTATTAGTATGGCATGTTCAATAGAAACAAACTTTTTTTTAAACGATGCATTTCGGCTGCATGGCCTTCGTCGGGGAGTACAAAAAAAAGGAATACAATGTCCTCTTTTGAACAGCTTTTCAATTAGCTCTAATTGGAAGAGGGAATGGTTACACAGTTGATTGGACACACCTAGTAAGCAATACTATACACATTAAAAGGTGAAATACTGTAGCTATGTTATCATAAAAATACAACTGCAAACTAGAAGTATCAGAACACTAAAAGGTAGTTATAACCTTAAATATGACTGGGAGAGGTGTCAAGAATAAGAAAGCTATATATTCCATAGTACACTAGAACACAGCAAAACATGAACAACAACAGTCTAAACATAGCTGAGGGCAATAGAGCAAAATGTCCACTAGATGACAGCAAATGGACCCATCACGACCCTACAGGAAGGGTGAGAAATCCATATCTTCATTAAAACCAGGGTATTTAGTGGCCTGTAGTTTGTAAATCCATATCTTCATTTAAACCAGGGTATTTAGTGGCATGTAGTTTGTAAATCCATATCTTCATTTAAACCAGGGTATGTAGTGGCCTGTAGTCTGTAAATCCATATCTTCATTTAAACCAGGGTATTTAGTGGGCTGTAGTCTGTAAATCCATATCTTCATTTAAACCAGGGTATTTAGTGGCCTGTAGTTTGTAAATCCATATCTTCATTTAAACCAGGGTATGTAGTGGCCTGTAGTTTGTAAATCCATATCTTCATTTAAACCAGGGTATTTAGTGGCCTGTAGTTTGTAAATCCATATCTTCATTTAAACCAGGGTATTTAGTGGCCTGTAGTTTGTAAATCCATATCTTCATTTAAACCAGGGTATTTAGTGGGCTGTAGTTTGTAAATCCATATCTTCATTTAAACCAGGGTATTTAGTGGGCTGTAGTTTGTAAATCCATATCTTCATTTAAACCAGGGTATTTAGTGGCCTGTAGTTTGTAAATCCCAAAACTTTCCCTTTGGTTTAACTGTTTAAGACGGTCCCCTTTTCTAATAGAGGCCGGAATATGATCAATACCTATAGCTTGTAGGGAGGCAGGGTTCCCATGGTGTAGGGACTTGTAGTGTCATGCCATGGGGTAGTCTTCATTGCCTACCCGCATGGCGTACTTGTGTTCCGCTAAGCGGTCTTAAAGGCGTCTCTTTGTCCGTCCAATGTAGAACACCTTGCACTGTGGACATTCCAATCTATAGATGACATGAGAGGTTTTACAGTTAATGAAATGCTTGACGTAATACTCCATTTAGGAAGCTGTGTCAACAAAATACTTCTTCTGTGCAACATTACTGCAATGGTTACAATGGTTACATTTAAAAGAGCCCCTGGGTTTGTGGTCAAGCCAAGTTGTTTGAGAGTCACCCGGAAGATAACTGTGGACTAATTTGTCATTTAGGGTAGGACATCTCTTAAAGCTTATGACTGGTGGCTCAGGAAAGACTTGGCGTAGTAGCATATCACTTTGGATGATTCCCCAATTATTTGTAATTATTATTTTATTGCTCTCTGCTTCAGTGCTGTATTTTGTAACAAACACACTCTCTGATGTATCACGAGGCTCTCCCCTTCACAACAAGTTCTCTCTGTCATGTAATCCAGCCCTTATACCGGCATCTTTCAGGACCTGAACGCTGTGGCCCCAATTCAAGAAGTGATTCTCCAATTCAGCAGATTTGACCTCTTTCTATTCTAATGTACTTGTAGTATTTCTTATTTCTCCTGTTTCTTTTGTCATACCATTTTGATATTGAATTGAGAGCAGGATGGATGGAGAGAGAGGAGGATGTATGGAGAGAGCAGGGTGGATGAGAGAGAGGAGGATGATGGAGAGAGAGAGGAGGATGGATGAAAGAGAGGAGGATGGATGGAGAGAGCAGGGATGTGTCTGCACAGACTGTCTCCAAAACAGTTTGTACTTATTCATTATTTTAAATTCCACAAGTGTTGGTCATAGTTTGAGTCAGGTTGGCGGAGCCGGGAAGGAACAACGTTACTGTGTGTATGTGTGTGTATGTGTGTGTGTGTACGTGCGTGTGTTATATGAAGAGGTCACAGCAGTGCAGGAGGGGCAGGAGATGGGCTGAGATGTAGGAAAGAGATGAGGAGTTGTCAGAACTACTTACAGGTAAATGAGAACTGCTTCGTCAGCAAACCCACTGTTACGCACGCCTCTATGAAGAGGGAACGCAACACCCTGCTATAACTCAACTCTCCGTGAAGTGAAAGAGGTATGGACTGTAGGTGCGAGTAAGGATGACAACAGACAGAATGTGGTACCGTTTACAAGGACTTTATTCCTTTACACGGTAATATGGGGCAAAGGGGCTGGACGGAACCAAAGCAAAGAAAGTAAATCTCAAAGCCCCCTCTCCTATCTTACCTGCCTACCCACTACTTACCTAATTTAGCACCACCTGGTGCCCTAACCAAAATACAGGGGGTGGTCCGCCCAGGTCTTACCTAGTGTGCCTAGACAGTAAATATACTACGGTAATATGTATGCCCGCGGGCCTCTTGCCTAAGCACTCCCTAGGTGCCTTCCCCTTCCCCCCTGGGAACAAATGAAACAGGAGAACAAATAATTTCTCAAACAAACTAAGAAACAAAGGACATCAAATAAGCTCTATCTGAGCAACAAACTCACAGAACATACCAACTGCTACCAACAACTAACATAGTAAATTATCCACAGCCATCAGCCTCCTCTCTCAGCAATGACCTCCCAGCAATGACTCTCTGCAAATCTCTCCTGAACAGAACACTGGCTTTTATATAGCTTCAGAATTATTGTGTAACTGGAGACAGCTGCGTCTTGACGAGGGGGCGGGGTCAGCTCTCCAATTAGCCATGGAGTCGACCAATCAGCTGCTTGAGGGATTTCTGGAAGCCATTTCCTGAAATAAACACATGCAAATAAAAACACATGCAAATACACCAACTACAACACATAAACTGGGGAACGTAACACCCACTCAGTCAAATATGGGTTAACTACATGGTTAGAACAATGGTTAACAAGTTATAACTAGTTTATAGAGCTGAATATACATTTTAAAGGGGTTCTGGCAGAGAGATCTTGAGACTGTCCAGTGGACAAAACATGTTGCAATGACGTCTTTATGACAGTTTTTGCCTGCTATGTACATCTAAAAAAAAGTGATATTGTTGTTGTTCTATTACACTCTTGGCAGTCTATTTGAATGAGTTGCACAACATCTAGAAACACTGTCAGTAACATTATTTTCAAACCTGCGGGTAGGACAGGTGGAGGAATAAAACAATGGTGCTCTAGAACCTCAAATTCAACATAATTTCAACCCCCTGATTGAATATAGGATGAAAAGATTGTTTACATTTCTATGTGGAACTTTCTAACCAATTTCAATGTTTTCATAGTTCTGATGATTATGTTGAAATTAGATTGATGTAACAACCTGTTTGTCAGGTTAAGTCAATGTATTAAAGTTGAAGTTTTACCCTAATTTTAATGTTTACGACGTTGGTTGAAATTTAATGAAAACAGTACTGGCTGATTACAGTTTTTAAATCAGCCCAGTGGGTGGGCTGTGTTGCATAATGATAAATGCTGATTTGGATGCTCTCCTGTCAGTTAACCCCTTAGAGTTGATTGACGCACCAGTGCATCAATTTAAATTGCATAAAAAAATCCCCATCAAAATCCATCAATTTAAACTAGAGATATCTTTTTTGCATTGGATTAGTCTCAATCCACCGCATCTGCCAGTGTCGCACTTCCACACGTGAAAGGTGGTAGAGCTTGTCAGACCGACGTTTGTCAGACCACAAGACATCCGGAAAATCGGTCTTCTCACGAAAACGTCTGTAGCGTCCGAACAGTTTGACCTACAAACTTTTATGACCACTCTATGAAAAGGGGAGACTCTCACGAACACGATGGCATTCCCACACAAGTTTCAGGAGACTCGACTTAAATTGGTACCGTCGATGTGCCAACTTCTGTTTGGTAGCGTCCGAACCTTTTAGGCTACAAACTAATGGGACCCACTGTGGAAACGGGGATATGGTGTTCTCTGTTTTGCTATACAACCCCATAATTTGTAGAATAATATTGTAGAATAATAGTGAAGACATCAAAGCTATGAAATATCACATATGGAATCATGTAGTAACCAAACAAGTGTTAAACATATCAAAATATATGTTATATTTTGGATTCTTCAAAATAGCCACCCTTAGCCTTGATGACAGCTTTGCACACTCTTGGTATTCTCTCAACCAGCTTCACCTGGAATGCTTTTTCAACAGTCTTGAAGGAGTTCCCACACATGCTGAGCACTTGTTGGCTTCTTTTCCTTCACTCTGCAGTCTAACTCATCCCAAACCATCTCAATTGGGTTGAGGTCGGGTGATTGTGGAGGCCAGGTCATCTGATGCAGCACTCCATCACACTCATTCTTGGTAAAATAGCCCATACACAGCCTATAGGTGTGTTGGGACATTGTCCTGTTGAAAAACATATGATAGTCCCACTAAGTGAAAACCAGATGGGATGGTGTATCGCTGCAGAATGCTGTGGTAGCCATGCTAGTTAAGTGTGCCTCGAATCCTAAATAAATCACCAGCAAAGCACCCCCACACCATCACAGCTCCTCCTCCAAGCTTCACTTCAGAACCACACATGCAGAGATAATCCGTTCACCTACTCTGCGTCTCACAAAGACACTGTGGTTGGAACCAAAAATCTCAAAATTGGACTCATCAGACCAAAGGACAGATTTTCACTGGACTATTGCTTGTGTTTCTTGGCCCAAGCAAGTCTCTTCTTCTTATTGGTGTCCTTTAGTAGTGCTTTCTTTAAAGCAAATTGACTATGAAGGCCTGATTCATAGACTGTTCAGTCTCCTCTGAACAGTTGATGTTGAGATGTGTCTGTTACTTGAACTCAGTGAAGCATTTATTTGGGCTGTAATTTCTGAGGCTGGGAACTCTAAACAATTTATCCTCTGCAGCAGAGGTAACTCTGGGACTTCCTTTCCTGTGGCAGTCCTTTTCTGAATTGACTGACCTTCATGTCTTAATGTAACGATGGACTGTTCTTCTCTTTGCTTATTTGAGCTGTTCTTGGCATAAAATGGACTTGGTCTTTTACCAAATATGGCTGTCTTCTCTATACCACCCCTACCTTGTCACAACACAACTGATTGGCTCAAGCACATTAAAAAGGAAAGAAATTCCTCAAATTAACATTTAACAAGGCACACCTGTTAATTGAAATGCATTCCAGGTGACTACCTCATAAAGCTGGATGAGAGAATACCAAGTGTCATCAAGGCAAAGGGTGCCCACTTATTGGGTTACTACATGATTCCATGTGTGTTATTTCATAGTTTCGATGTCTTCACTATTATTCAACAATGTAGAAAATAGTAAAAATGAAGAAAAAAAACTTGAATGATTAGGTGTGTCCAAACGTTTGACTGGTACTGTATACAGTTGAAGTCGGAAGTTTACATACACTTAGATTGGAGTCATTATAACTTGTTTTTCAACCACTCCACAAAATTCTTGTTAACGAACTATAGTTTTGGCAAGTTGGTTAGGACATCTACTTTGTGCATGACACAAGTCATTTTTCCAACAATTGTTTACAGACAGATTATTTCACTTATAATTCTCTGTATCACAATTCCAGTGTGTCAGAAGTTTACATACACTAAGTTGACTGTGCCTTTAAATAGCTTGGAAAATTCCAGAAAATGATGTCATGACTTTAGAAGCTTCTGATAGGCTAATTGACATCATTTGAGTCAATTGGAAGTGTACCTGTGGATGTATTTCAAGGCCTACCTTCAAACTCAGTGCCTCTTTGCTTGACATCATGGGAAAATCAAAATAAATCAGTCAAGACCTCAGAAAAAAAGTGTAGACCTCCACAAGTCTTGTTCATCCTTGGGAGCAATTTCCAAACACCTGAAGGTACCACGTTCATCTGTACAAACAATAGTATGCAAGTATGAACACCATGGGACCACGCAGCTGTCATACCGCTCAGGAAGAAGACGAGTTCTGTCTCCTAGAAATGAACGTACTTTGGTGCAAAAAGTGCAAATCAATCCCAGAACAACAGCAAAGGACCCTGTTAAGATGCTCGAGGAAACAGGTACAAAAGTATCTATATCCACAGTAAAACAAGTTCTATATCGACATAACCTGAAAGGCCGCTCAGCAAGGAAGAAGCCACTGCTCCAAAACCGCCATAAAAAAGCCGGACTACGGTTTGTAACTGCACATGGGACAAAGATCATACATTTGTTCATACTGGTCTGATGACAAAACTGAACTGTTTGGCCATAATGACCATCGTTATGTTTGGAGGAAAAAGGGGGAAGCTTGCGAGCCGAAGAACACCATCCCAACCGTGAAGCATGGGGATGGCAGCATCATGTTGTGCGGTTGCTTTGCTGCAGGAGGGACTGGTGCACATCACAAAATAGATGGCATCATGAGGGGGGAAATTATGTGGATATATGGAAACAACATCTCAAGATATCAGTCAGGAAGTTAAAGCTTGGTCGCAAATGAGTCTTCCAAATGGCAATGACCCCAAGCATACTTCTAAAGTTGTGGCAAAATGGCTTAAGGTTGTGGCAAAATGGCTCAAAGTTAAGCTATTGGAGTGGCCATCACAAAGCCCTGACCTCAATCCTATAGAAAATTTGTGGGCAGAACTGAAAAGGTGTGTGCGAGGAGCCCTACAAACCTGATTCAGTTGCACCAGCTCTGTCATGAGGAATGGGTCAAAATTCACCCAACTTATTGTGGGAAGCTTGTGGAAGGCTACCCAAAATGTTTGACCCAAGTTAAACAATTTAAAGGCAATGCTACCAAATACTAATTGAGTGCGTGTAAACTTCTGACCCACTGGGAATGTGATGAAAGAAATAAAAGCTGAAATAAATCATTCTCTCTACTATTATTCTGACGTATCACATCCTTAAAATAAAGTGGTGATCCTAACTGACCTAGGATAGGGAACGTTTACTAGGATTAAATATCAGGAATTGTGAAAAACTGACTTTAAATGTATTTGCCTAAGGTGCATGTAAACTTCTGACTTCAACTGTATCTAAGACGCAGGACAGCTAAGAACCCAGTTATCTAAGACCCCAGCTATCTAAGACCCCAGTTTTCTAAGACCCCAGTTTTCTAAGACCCCAGTTATCTAAGACACCAGTTATCTAAGACGGCAGGTATCAAAGACGCAATTTATCTAAGACGCCAGGTATCTAAGACGCCAGGTATCTTAAATGGCAGGTATCTAAGACACCAGGTATCTAAGACTGCAGATATCAAAGTCGCATTTTATCTAAGACGCAATTTTTCTAAGACGCCAGGTATCTAAGACGGAAGGTATCTAAGACACCAGCTATCAAAGAGACAATTTATCTAAGACCCCAGTTATCTAAGACACCAGGTATCTAAGACCACAGTTATCTAAGGCGCCAGGTATCTACGAGGCCAGTTATCTAAGATGCCAGGTATCTAAGTCACAATTGATCTAAGACGCCATTTATCTAAAATGCCAGTTTTCTAAGACGCCAGGTATCCAAGACGCCATGTGTTTAAGACGCCAGGTATCTAAGATGCCATGTATTTAAGACACCAGTATTCTAAGATGCCAGGTATTTAAGACGCCAGGTATGTAAGACACAATTTATCTAAGCCGCCATTTTCCTAAGATGCCAGGTATCCAAGACGCCAGGTATCTAAAACGGCAGGTATCTAGGACACCAGGTATCTAAGACTGCAGGTATCAAAGACACAATTTATCTAAGACGCAATTTATCTAAGACGCCAGGTATCTAAGACGCCAGGAATCTAAGATGCAGGACAGCTAAGACCCCAGCTATCTAAGACCTCAGCTATCTAAGACGCCAGGTATCTAAGACGCCAGGTATCTAAGACGCAGGATAGCTAAGACCCCAGTTATCTACGACGCCAGGTATCGAAGACTCCAGATATCTAAGACACCAGGTATCTAAGACGCGATTTATCTAAGACGCCAGGTGTCTAAGATGCAGGACAGCTAATTAACATTTTGAAGAAAGTACCATATCAACATTAAAGATACCGACAAAGTATTGAAATGTTTCTCTTATGTGACAGTGTATCTCACACACACACACACACACACACACACACACACACACACACACACACACACACACACACACACACACACACACACACACACACACACACACACACACACACACACACAATTCTAAGTGGGTGGCCGACTAAGATTCTCTTTAATTGCTCTCTGCCATTGAAAAGGTTGAATGGTTAATGGGGGTTTTGTATTAGTGGCAGTCATAGAAAGAGTTTAGCTGTGTGTGTGTGCATGTGCATGTGTGCGTTTGTGTGCGTGTGTGTGTTTCAGCTTTGATGAATAGCTTGGGCATCAGCAATCCCAGACCTTGATGGAACAGAATAGATGAGATGAATCAGAAGCCCAAGCATTGTCCCAGAAGCCCAGAGCACCCAGAACACAGAGTTCTACTGTGCACCAGACAGTCTAACACTACACTTCCTAGAAGCCCTTCAGGATTGTACTACTGTATTACTCTAGGACAGAGAGGTAGATGGAACTTGTGGAAGCCTGATGTGGTGCCTGCCATGTAGAGGGCATGAACTATTAGCTTTTGAGACACTATGTCAGTTGGATGACACTATGTCATGGACATTTATGTCTGTAATGGGGAAGTGTTTAGGGTTAGGGTCAAGTGTTTAGCAGAGCAGATGCATAGCATGCTGCACAGCCTAGGCCAGCTGCTCACACAGTACAGCATAGTATAGAACAGCACAGAACAGCACAGCACAGTACAGAACAGCACAGTACAGAACAGCACAGTATAGCACAGAACAGAACAGTACAGCACAGTACAGCACAGTATAGAACAGCACAGAACAGCACAGTACAGTATAGCACAGAACAGAACAGAACAGAACAGTACAGCACAGTAAAGAACAGTACAGCACAATACAGCACAGTGAGATGAGATCCCAATAATCTTTTCTAAAAGATTTGGTGTCCCTTGATATTTGTATTTATTTTATAATTAGCTAATCAGCATTGAGCTGAGCTTAACTGTGGGTTGTCCTGGTGCAGCAAAACGCCCCCTAAGGGAGGCCAGTTTGGATTTGGCTTCAGACCAATCAAATCACTTCCTTCGCAAAATGTCATTTCCAGAAAATATGTCTGTTTCTGATCTGTTTGTGTTGATGTCCGTCAGTAGCTAGCTTGCTAAATCTGTCTAAATCGGCCCTTTCCTAAGTCATGGATGGAGATGGGGATTTGGACTTATTAACTCTCTGTACAGGCCAATGATAATGACTGTGATTCAGATCAACCATAAATTAATATGTTGTACCGCTGGACTGAGATGATTGAAGTTCAGCATGTAGTCTAGTATGCTCATTCATGTTAACTAGCTAACTAACTTAGCTGGTTCACTGTTGTCAATGTGAGAAAGTTAGGCTAGCAACCATTTTAGCTAGGTAGCCTATGACAACAAACTGTATGATAGTGTCACGCCCTGACCTTAGATATCTCTGTTTTCTATATATTTAGGTTAGGTCAGTGTGTGACTAGGGTGGGTACTCTAGTTGTTGTATGTCTAGGGTTTTGTATGTCTAGGGGTTTTTGTATGTCTATGTTGGCCTGATATGGTTCCCAATCAGAGACAGCTGTTTATTGTTGTATTTAGGTAGCCATTTTCCTCATTTGTGTTGTGGGATCTTGACTATGTGTAGTTGCCTGTCAGCACTATTTTGTTTAGCTTCACGTTTCGTTTGGTTGTTTGTTGTTCAGTGTTTCATTCATTAAAAGAGAACGTACGCATAGCACGCTGCGCCTTGGTCTCACTCATACGACGAACGTGACAGAAGATCCCACCAAAAATGGACCAAGCAGCATGTACAGGAGGAGTGGACTTGGGAGGAGAACCTGGATGGAAAATGACCCTGGACGCAGGGCGGGAGTATTGCCGTCCTAAGGAGGAGATAGAGGCAGCGAAAGCGGAATGGCGATGATATGAGGAGATAGCTCAACAGAGCAAGCACGAGAGGCAACCCCAATAAAAAAAATTGGCGGGGGCACATGGAGCCAATCAGGGAGTTGAGTGAGGAGCTCGACGCAAGATTCCGTAGAGAGGTGCTGACATTGAGAGCGCTGCAGAGCGGGCGTGCTGGGGTGCGTGTCATCAGCCCGGTGCCACCTGTACCGGTCCCATGCATCTGGTCTCCAATGCGCTTTCACAGCCCAGTGCATACTGTGCTAGCTTCCCGCACTTGCCGGGCTGGAGTGAGCATCCAGTCCGGAAGCGTTGTGCCAGCTCTGCGCTATAGACCTCCAGTGCTCCTCCACAGTCCTGTACGTCCTGTGGCTCCTCTCCGCCCTCGCCCTGAGGTGCGTGTCATCAGCCCGGTGCCACCTGTACCGGTCCCACGCATCAGGTCTCCAGTGCGCATCCACAGTCCAGTAGGTCCTGTGCCTCTTCCCCGCACTCGCCCTGAGGTGCGTGTCATCAGCCCGGTACCACCAGTGCCGGCACCACGCATCAAGCCTCTAGTGCACCTCCACAGTCCAGAGCTTCCGGCGACAGTTCCCAGTACAGAGCTTCCGGCGACAGTTCCCAGTCCGGAGCTTCCTGCGACAGTTCCCAGCCCGGAGCTTCCGGCGATGTTTCACAGTCCAGAACCTCCAAAGACGGTCCATAGTCCGGAACCTCCAACGGCGGTCCACAGTCCGGAACCTCCAACGATGGTTCCCAGACCGGAACCTCCAGCGACGGTCCCCAGTCCGGGGTCTCAGCAAAGGTCCCCAGTCCGGGGCCTCCAGCGACGGTCCCCAGTCCGGGGCCTCCAGCGACGGTCCCCAGTCCGGGTCTTCAGCGACGATCCCCAGTCCGGGGCCTCTAGCGACGAGCTGCAGTCTAGAGTCTTCAGTGACGAGCTGCAGTCCAGAGTCTTCAGTGACGAGCTGCAGTCCAGAGCCACCGGCGATGATCCACAGTCCGGTTACACAGAAGCGGAGGGATCAGCGTAAGGAGGGGGGGCTGCGTCCAGAACCGGAGCCGCCACGAGGGTAGATGCCCACCCGGTTCAGGTTTGTGGCCGGGAGTCCGCACCTTTGGGTATATTTTGGTTAGGTCAGGGTGTGACTAGGGTGGGTACTCTAGTTTTTGTATGTCTAGGGTTTTTTGTATGTCTAGGGTTTTTTGTTTGTCTATGTTGGCCTGATATGGTTCCCAATCAGAGACAGCTGTTTATCGTTGTCTCTGATTGGGGATCATATTTAGGTAGCCATTTCCTCATTTGTGTTGTGGGATCTTGACTATGTGTAGTTGCCTGTCAGCACTATTTTGTATAGCTTCACGTTTCGTTTGGTTTGGTTGTTTGTTGTTTGTTGTTCAGTGTTTCATTCATTAAAAGAGAATGTACGCGTACCACGCTGCGCCTTGGTCTCACTCATACGACAATCGTGACAGATAGAGACATAGACTATTTAGCCAACATGAAAGAAGGGAGGACGGCATTGGTGATCAATTAGTCTACAAGCAGGCTTGGTCAATATTTTTTATTTTACTTGCGCGCGCGCACACACACACACAAATCAGTACCATGGACAGCCACATGACATTTAGCAACATTGATTGGTCTAAATTGTTTTTGGTATCTTTAAGTTGGTTTTCAGTGTATTATTAAACTAAGCATATATAGACTTGCTGATTTGATGATGTTTAAATGTTTATGTTGAAATCAAGTCAAAACAAATCTAATACAACAGGTGCAGACCTTACTGTGAAATGCTTATGTAAAAGCCCTTAATCAACAATATCGTTTTAAGAAAATAAGAGTTAAGAAAATATTTACAAAATAAACTAAGGTAGAGAAAGTGACAATAAATAACAATAACGATGCTATATACTGAGGGTCCCGGTACCGAGTCAATGTGCAGGGGTACAGGCTAGTCGAGGTAATTTAAACAATATGTACAGTGCCATTCAAAAGTTTGGACACACCTACTCATTCCATGGTTTTTCTTTATTTTTTCTTTATTATTTAAAATTAATTTTACGCACCTGCTAATATCGATTTCCTATTGAACATACTTCTTTCCGTTTGAAATATTACAGTTTGATTACATTTTAGAGTATCTGAGGGGTCAATAGAAACGTATTTTGACTTGTTTTAGCAAAGTTTAGAGGTAAAGTTTTGGATTCCTTCCCCTACATGTTGAACGAGTGGATTACTCAAATTGATGGCGCCAACTAAACAGACTTTTTGGGATATAAAGAAGGATTTTATCTAATTAAACGACACTACGTTATAGCTGGGACCCTTTGGATGACAAATCAGAGAAAGACTTTTAAAAAGTAAGTGAATATACAAATATCGCTATTTGTGAATTTATGAAACCTGTGCCGATGGAAAAATATTTTGATGTGGGGTGATGTCCTCAAACAATCTCATGGCATGTTTTTGCTGTAATGGCTATTGTAAATTGGACAGTGCAGTTAGATTAACAATAATTTACACTTTCAACCGATATAAGACACTTGTAAGTACCAACATGTTTAATATCCATAATTTTGATGATTATTTATTTTGAATTGCGCGTCCTCCAGTTTCACCGGAAGTTGTTCTGCTAGCGGGACCCCTATCCCAGAGAGGTTGAGGCAAGAACAGCTCAAATAAGTAAAGAGACAGTCCATCATACTTTAAGACATGAAGGTCAGTCAATCTGGAACATTTCAAGAACTTTGAAAGTTTCTTCAAGTGCAGTCGCAAAACCATTAAGCGTTATGATGAAACTGGCTCTCACGAGGACCGCCACAGAAAAGGAAGAGCCAGAGTTACCTCTGGTGCAGAGGATAGTTATTAACTGCACCTCAGATTGCAGCTCAAATAAATGCTTCACATAGTTCAAGTAACAGACGCATCTTAACAACAACTGTTCAATGGAGACTGTCAATCAGGCCTTCATGGTCAAATTGCTGCAAAGAAACCACTGCTAAAGGACACCAATATGAATAAGAGACTTGCTTGGGACAAGAAACATGAGCAATGGACATTAGACCAGTGGAAATCTGTCCTTTGGTCTGATGAGTCCAAATTTGAGATTTTTGGTTCCAACTATAGTATCTTTGTGATACTCAGAGTAGGTGAACAGATGATCTCCGTGTGAACCACCGTGAAGCATGGAGACGTTGCCCTCTTTGGGTACAGTGAGCACCATCCCCCTCTCCTTCTCTATACTCCTTACACCAGGCTCTGTTAGACAGGTCATAAATTCCTGGAGGAGATCCTCTCCTCGTGGCCAGAGTATATAGAGAGAGTGAGTTTTCATAGAGAGAACAAAGGAATTTCTTCCACCTCACAGAACTTGAGGTCCGAACAATATTCACGTTCTGGAGAATGTATAAAAGATCGGTGAAGAATTCAGCTACGAACTGGTCCTTTTGGTACAATTTTGTGAAACTCATGAGAGACAATACAGCCACATTACCATAATCCTGTTTATACAAGAGTCTCAGTTATGAGGCTTACATCTAATTGTTGTATAAAATGAATGAGTAAAGATGAAACTGTTTGTGAAATGATGTAATGTATTTTAGACTGTTTAATGAAGGAAACTCCAATTCCCTTTGGAGTTTAACTAAATCAGAGGACTGCCTCCTTGAGCACAGGCAGGAACCGGCGTCATGGGACAGCCCTTTTCTATGTTCGAATAAAACCCCCACCTGGGTTTTCCCACTTCAGACCAGCTTACCTCGATAACCACGAGAGGGCTAAGGTTTGAGTAGAGACCAGCTTACCCCGATTTCTACGAGAGGGCTAAGGTTTTAGGGGAGACCATAAACCTGAGTATAATCTAAGGTTTGAGTAGATTGCTGAATCTTTTAACCATACCACGTGGTTAAACTCTTAGACTACTGATACCAACAGAATAAGAACAAATCTTTGATGCTAATTACTAGTCTGCAGCTAGGAATTCGGTATCATTGAACGCGAAGACCGACAACTGCCGAAACATCTATCCTATAACGACATTAATTAATGTTACTCTGAACTATCCATTCTAACCACGGCAGAGAGAGAGAGAGGGCGGACAAACTCTCCAACAGAAACAAACTTTTCAACAGCGATCCTATCAACACACTGAGCGTAAATATATATATTGATTGCAATTATTCCCGAATGAGTGAGCGTTCATGTGCAAAGGATTAGCATTTCAATTGTTATAATTATCAACTTTGTTGTGCCTCATCTCAGTCGACCCCCACTTCCCTTTTGTCCACCAAGCCGCGATGCCGGTTTAGCCCACTAGGGCACATTCCCCTATCATTTCCTTGTAACTATATCTACTGTTGCTATGCATTTCTGTGATTACTTAGTAAATAAATTATTTAAGACAATTGATGTATGGATGACTCATAGTGAAGACTGGGTTTGTGCAGATAACCAACAATTTACGATGTTTGAAATGAGACTAACGTGAGGTAAAGAATAATTCATTAATTCAAAGACTAATTGATCAGATATTAAAATATCTGAAAGTTACATTAGGAAAATTATAACTTTGTAATCTGAATATTTTCCTTGGTGCCCCGACTTCCTAGTTAATTACAGTTACATGATTAATTCGTTTAATCATGTAATAATAATTACAGCGTTATTTGATAAAAATAAGTCTTCAGTTTTAATGATGCCAAAGACACGACACTGGTGACACTGTCAGTGATTTATTTAGAATTCAATGCACACTTAACCAGCATGGCTACTACAGCATTCTGCAGCGATATGCCATCCCATCTGGTTTTCGCTTAGTGGGACTATCATTTGTTTTTCAACAGGAAAATGATCCAAAACACACCTCCAGGCTGTGTATGGGCTATTTGACCAAAGAGAGTGATGGAGTGCTGCATCAGATGACCTGGCCTCCACAATCACCTGAGTTGGACCACAGAGTGAATAAAAAGTAGCCAAAAAGTGCTCAGCATATGTGGGAACTCCTTCAAGACTGTTGGAAAAGCATTCCAGGTGAAACTGGTTGAGAGAATACCATGCAAAGGGTGGACTATTTGAAGGTTCTAAAATCTAAAATATATTTTGATTTGTTTAACACTATTTTGGTTACTACGTGACTCCATATGTGTTATTTCATCGTTTTGATGTCTTCAGTATTATTCTACAATGTAGAAAATAGGAAAAATAAATAAAACCCTTGAATGAGTAGGTGTGTCCAAACGTTTGACTGGTGCTGTACATGTAGGTGGGAGGGAGCGAGGGAGAGCTTTGTACGAGTCTCTGTGTGTGGAGTAAAGGTGGTCTAGAGCTATTTTTCCCTCTGCTTGCACATGTGACATGCTGGTAGAAATGAGGTAAAACTGATTTAAGTTTGTGTTATTTCATCGGTTTGTGGTGTTAAATAGACAGCTACAAAGAATATAGATTAAAACTCTCTTGGTAGATAGTGTGGCCTACAGCTTATCTTGAGGTTTGGGCCTGGTCCACGAGCAGCAGTAAACCTTTGTGTCTGACTCATTAAAGAAAATATATTTGTCCAGTTCGAGGGAGCAATTGCTGTTCTGATGTCCAGAAGCTCTTTTCGGACATAAGAGACGGTAGCAGAAACATTATGTACAAAACAAGTTACAAACAATGCGAAAAAACACACAAAATAGCACAACTGGTTAGAAGCCCATAAAACAACAGCCATCACTTCCAACTACTAAATCAGTAGTTGTTTAGTAAACTGTCGGAAACATTCACTTGCTTGACCATGCTGCAGGTGATATAACTGTTTGCTACATGCAATATTTGCTTTGTGGACTTCACCTGACAGATGCTGCTCTCCGGTTTTGTGATGAAACAAACATTATGTGTAGTTGAATTTATTCTGCCACTGTGTGACTGTTGTGTTTTTGTTGTCACACCTTATTGTATATCACGGTGGCATATCAACGAATGGGTCATAGAGCAAACAATGCAATTATTACAACATAGGTGGTAATATGGCTGTTTTTACTGGCTTGGCTTCCCCAGTGACTTGACCCACGTACCACTACTGTTTATTTGTGGTAATATGGCTGTTTTTACTGGCTTGGCTTCCCCAGTGACTTGACCCACGTACCACTACTGTTTATTTGTGGTAATATGGCTGTTTTTACTGGCTTGGCTTCCCCAGTGATTTGACCCACGTACCACTACTGTTTATTTGTGGTAATATGGCTGTTTTTACTGGCTTGGCTTCCCCAGTGACTTGACCCACGTACCACTACTGTTTATTTGTGGTAATATGGCTGTTTTTACTGGCTTGGCTTCCCCAGTGACTTGACCCACGTACCACTACTGTTTATTTGTGGTAATATGGCTGTTTTTACTGGCTTGGCTTCCCCAGTGATTTGACCCACGTACCACTACTGTTTATTTGTGGTAATATGGCTGTTTTTACTGGCTTGGCTTCCCCAGTGATTTGACCCATGCACTGCTACTGTTCATACATATACTGAAAATATATATAAACACAACATGCAACAATTTCAAAGATAACTGTGTTTATTTTCAGCAAACTTAACATGTGTAAATATTTGTATGAACATAAAAATATTCAAAAACTGAGACAAACTGAACAAGTTCCACAGACATGTGACTAACAGAAATGGAAAAATGTGTCCCTGAACGGGGGGGTCAAAATCAAAAGTAACAGTCAGCATCTGGTGTGGCCACCAGCTGCATTAAGTACTGCAGTGCATCTCCTCCTCATGGACTGCACCAGATTTGCCAGTTCTTGCTGTGAGATGTTACCCCACTCTTCCACCAAGGCACTTGCAAGTTTCCGGACATTTCTGGGGTGAATGGCCCTAGCCCTCACCCTCCGATCCAACAGGTCCCAGACGTGCTCAATGGGATTGAGATCCAGGCTCTTCACTGGCCATGGCAGAACACATTCCTGTCTTGCAGGAAATCACGCACAGAGCGAGCAGTATGGCTGGTGGCATTATCATGCTGGAGGGTCATGTCAGGATGAGCCTGCAGGAAGTGTACCACATGAGGGAGGAGGATGTCTTCCCTGCAACGCACAGCCTTGAGATTGCCTGCAATGACAACAAGCTCAGTCCAATGATGCTGTGACACATCGCCCCAGACCATGACTGACCCTCCACCTCAAAATCGATCCCGCTCCAGAGTACAGGTCTCGGTGTAACGCTCATTCCTTTGACTATAAACGCGAATCCGACCATCACCCCTGGTGAGACAAAACCTGCGACTCGTCAGTGAAGAGCACTTTTTGCCAGTTCTGTCTGGTCCAGTGACGGTGGGTTTGTGCCCATAGATGACATTGTGCCGGTGATGTCTGGTGAGGACTTGCCTTACAACAGGCCTACAAGCCCTCAGTCCAGCCTCTCTCAGCCTATTGCGGACATTCTTAGCACTGATGGAGGGATTGTGCGTTCCTGGTGTAACTCGGGCAGTTGTTGCCATCCTGTACCTGTCCCGCAGGTGTGATGTTCGGATGTACCGATCATGTGCAGGTGTTGTTACACGTGGTCTGCCACTGCAAGGACGATCAGCTGTCTGTCCTGTCTCCCTGTAGTGCTGTCTTAGGCGTCTCACAGTACGGCAATTTATTGCCCTGGCCACATCTGCAGTCCTCTTGCCTCCTTGCAGCATGCCTAAGGAACGTTCACGCAGATGAGCAGGGGCATCTTTCTTTTGGTGTTTTTCAGGGTCGGAAGACAGGCCCCTTTAGTGTCCTACGTTTTCATAACTGTGACCTTAATTGCCTACTGTCTGTAAGCTTTCAGTGTCTTAACGACCGTTCCATAGGTGCATGTTCATTAATAGCTTATGGTTCATTGAACAAGCACGGGAACGTGTTTAAACCCTTTACAATGAAGATCTGTGAAGTTATTTTGGATTTTTACGAATTATCTTTGAAGACAAGGTACTGAAAAGGGACGTTTATTTTTTTTCCTAATTTACAAGGTAATCAGTCAATTTAAAGAAATTCATTCTGCCCTAATCTATGGATTTCACATGAATGGGCAGGGGTGCAGCCATGGGTGGGCCTGGGCATAGGGCATAGGCCCACCCACTTGGGAGCCAGGCCAACTCACTGGGGAGCCAGGCCCAGCCAATCAAAATGAGTTTTTCCCCACAAAAGGGCTTTATTTCAGACAGAAATACTCAAAAGATTGTGGCCTTTATTGTCCCGAGCACAAGGTGCACCTGTGTAATTACCATGCTGATTAATAAGCTTCTTGATATGGCACATGGATGGATTATCTTGACAAAGGATAACATGTGCACTAACAGGGATGTAAACAAATTTGTGCACAACATTTCAGAGAAATAATATTTTTGTGCATATGGAACATTTCTGGGACCAGTACCTTGCATTTACATTTTTGTTCAGTATACATACGCTGTAAGGTGGGATGCAAGGTGAAAAATCAGTGAAGAAGTTTTGGGTTTAAGAACTGAACATTGAGCAAATGTCAATCTCAGTCAATTGAGTAAAGGGTTCATTCTTGCCATTTATACGTTTATTGTTTTTTCCATAACAGAAACAAACCAGGAAGGCAGCACAACAACACTAAGATAAATTGTACCCAGATCTCATCTGTCCCCATTTTCCAGGAGTCTGTGCCCTGGTTCCTGTGTGCTGTGCTCTGTACCCTACTCCCAGGTGGGCTGAAAGTAACAGAACGCTTGGCCCCGTTCACCGGCCGTTACAGCTGTCCCACTCCACCGCTACAGAAGCATTTAAAGGTCAACTCTGACAGAATACTCCTCATAGGCCAATAAATCCTCAAAGGGGATGTGTTACTACTGTAATACTGTAGGAACAGTATGTGTACTGTACCCTGGCTTTGGCTTTGAATGTTTGATCATTTCATAAGGTTTTACATGAGTTGCTTTATAACGATAAACAAATACAATCTGTACAGATGCAGGATATCATTTGCTTGAAGCTACTAAGGTTTGTAGTTTCCACTTTAAAATTTCCCTAACTAAAAATGTATCAACCCCTACACAAATGTCCATTAATTATAATCCACACAATAATTCACATTTCCTGTTGCTGCAGGATTATTTTCCTGCTGTGGGAATTAAGATCAAACATCTGTAAAGAAACGTTTATTGAATTGCCATTTTCCTTCAAGAGTGGCTTAATATGTTTTATACAGTAGATAAAACATTATAAGGAAGGAAGGACACTACTGTACAAACATAGGTACAGCTACACACACAATGCATGTGTCTTTATACACTTTATACAACATAGGTGTTTATGAGATATAATACTGCAATGAATTGTTCTTCATAATTCAGTGCTCCGGTTATTCTCTCCCTAGTGTCTCTCTCTGCTCCAGCACGGATCACTGCACTCTGTGTGTCCTGGGTGGGGATGGAGGGATGGAGGGCTGAAAGGTGGAGGGCTGGAGGGAAGAGGGAGCGAGACAGAGGGGTAGAAGGAGGGAGAAATGAGAGAGAAGGGTGGGAAAGGGAGAGAGGGTGAAGAGGGGAGGGTAGATAGGTGGGAGAGGGGGGAGAGATAGAGAGAGTGAGAGAGGGTGGGAGCTGTGCTCCAGCTGCTCCAGGGCCTCGTCAGAGGAGTGTGCCCTTGGGCTGCCCTCGTCTCTGACGTACGCACAAACAAACGCACACAGACACACTCACACACACACTCGTTCATTCACTCTCACATACACACACAGCCACATGTATGAGCACACACCATCTCTTCGTCACACTCACACGCAAGCAGTGATAGGAGGCTCCAGTCTCAGACAGCTCATCAGGGATGCAGCAGAGCCCCTGTCTACAGAGACAGACAGAGAGAGAGAGAGATTTTCTATTGAGGCAAAGAGAGGAAAGAGACTCGACGCCTCTGTGATTAACTGGGTCTGTGTGCTTGTTTGCATCTGTTTTGTAACAGCAAATCAAAGGCCATACAATTGTTCAGGCTATATGTGTACTGTAGGTGTCATCTACAAAACATTTGTTTCACAGCAATGGTTTTAAATTCAAACACCTATAGTAGGAGGCTGACTGTGAAGGCTGCTGAGGGGAGGACGGCTCATAGTAATGGCTGGAACGGAGCAAATGGAATGGCATCAAACACATGGAACCCATGTGTTTGATGTATTGATACCATTCTAATCATTCCCATCCAGTCATTACCACAAGCTCGTCCTCCCCAATTAAGGTGCCACCAACCTTTTGTGGTGGGTAACTGTGCCCCTGTGTGTTCTTCCTCGGGTATTCATTGAGATATTAACTACAAGTAATTTTGGAACCTATTAGCCTGTAGAGATAACGTGACCACCCCCAACAGTTGAAAAACACTTTAAGTGAAGTGTGAATAAAAAAGTGTTCAGGTATACCCAGAATATGAACACACGAATCAATGAAGGGACATGAATGCCAATGCGCTCATCTTTTTATTGCACAACAATGACTCATTTTGTTAGGAACGCTTTAACAACATTTCCACCAACCGACAGACCAGCTTATTGAGAGAGACCAGAGCCTGGCTCTGAGTTCTGGACCAGCTGAGAGAGAGAGACCAGAGCCTGGCTCTGAGTTCTGGACCAGCTGAGAGAGAGAGACCAGAGCCTGGCTCTGAGTTCTGGACCAGCTGAGAGAGAGAGAGAGTAGGACAGCCGTATACCCTGTCCCAAAGCCACCTTTAGGTCCTACCCCTATTGCACGTATGTTCATCTGAAAGGATTGGGTAGGTGGAAGTATTGTGGTGGAAGTTCCAGCAAGCCTATCAAAGGAAAGAGTGGAGCTATTACCATATTGAGTACATCTATCCACTCCTTGCAGATAGTCACTATATGTGAAGTACTTAGGAGTAGGGGTTATTGGTCAGTTTGGGGTTGGACAGCTAGATATCAGCTCAGACAGAGTGCAGTGGAGTGTTAAAATACTTGAACCCTTACAGACCCAAACACAAGCTGAAGGGGCTTTAAGACAACCTCAATGGGGAGCGACAAACATTGAGTGACAACGAGAGAAATTTGTTTTGTTTTTTCATTGCCAGATGAGGATAAACCCACAGTGGCTGGAATATAGAATTCCACTTGAGTTCTGAGAACCTTTGCACTGGAACCACTGTTAGGAAGGCTAGCTGCAGTGATCTAGAATCTCTTTTGTCAAAAGATTCCAAAATAAACTGCTTTTTCAGATTGCAGCTCTCAGATTGCAATTGTGTCTGTTTCTGCTTGAGTGGGCCTGAAGATCTAGCTTGGTGATCTCAAGTGGGACCAACAATGTAGAAGGAAAGGCACAGGTACACACACGCACACGCGCGCACACACACACGCGCCCACACACACACACACGCGCCCGCACACGCGCCCGCACACGCGCACACACACACACACACACACACACACACACACACACACACACACACTATACAGAGAGTCCTAAAGCAGAGAGAAGGCTTAGATAAGAAGGCTACAGTAGCTACAACACTAAGATATAATAATTGTCAGACTAGTTGACATTTTAAATAATTGTAGTTGGTTACACAGAAATGTCTAGATTTGAAGGTCCCACAAGGAATTATCAACCAAACATCCCCTCTAGGTCAGAAGCAAATACATTGGTTAGTCAAACAGACAGATATGAGAAACAGGAATCAAGCTTGGTCCTGCTGCTGCTCCCCTGGTCTTCAGATGAACAGTTTTGGGGTGTCCATTTTCATTTGAATGATTCTTGATTTGAGTTCAGTTGTCCACAAACACTGTTTGTTGTCTGAGGTGATATCTAGACTGCGTAAACTCCACGAAAGAGCTTGTTTTGAGTTCACCCTCTCATTGTAGAAAATGTTTGTATTACACCAGATTGTGGTCCAAACACGACAATGTGCCTCCATAACTCTGTGTATGTCACACATACAGTAGATGAGTAGAGTACAGAGCGCATGGTGTTTGAAGGCTCAAACCAACAAAAGTGTGTCATTTTGTGTTTCCCAAACCAGGGAAATTGATATATACTGACATTGTCATTTTAATTCAGCAGTACTAGTCTTTAAGCTAACATTTGTACATATATTGCAAGTTGAAAATAAAAACACATATTTGCATTTCTACAAGCATGTACATACCACAAAAATAGACTATGTGGAAACTAGATATACAAGGCACAAGGTACAGTATATGCTGTCCATGTGCATTGGGGCAAACTGTAAACAAAAACAACAACAAAACAAACAAACAAAAAAGACTTATCGAAACAGAAACATAAAATACACTGATAAGACATCAACACTAAGGTATTCAGTACCCTTAATATCTTTCATATCTGGTACGGCAAGAATTTGAGATTTTAAACTGAGATAACCGTCTCTCAATAATCGTTGGTTGGTTTCAAGCATATGTGGGGAATCTCACTTGCATTCCATTGTCCATTGCAAGTCTCTTTTTCACAGAGAACAAAAGCAACAGTAAATGAACAGTAAGACTTTACTTGAATACGCCATCTTAAAACCTGCATAACACTGTCTTATACATAACAGATGCAAGGGACTCAAGAAAATTCACTGAGGTGTCATTCATTGATCAAGAGTCATGCTGGGTGCATGGGAACTCTTGCACGGAAACAGAGATGATATTGCCTGAACATAGCAATTTTTTTCTCTGCCCTTCTTTTTTTCACTGCAGGTGGACAATCATTCAAATCTTTACAAATGATATCAGCACAGTCCTTATAGCAGCTTAATAGGGCAAACTCGGGTATTAGCACATACAAGGAATAGGTAAGAGGACCAATTGATTGCAATGACACAGCATTGAAGCGCACAACTGGAGTTCACTCATTTGGACTTAACTCCTTCATAATTGTATAGGCATTTTGCCATGCACTTTTCCCATTGGAGAAAACAAGCAGTCATTATAGTAATATGTTGGGGACTATGATCTGACTTCAAATATGTGACAGTTAAAAATGATAGGCTCAAAGCATTAGATTTTGATGTGGCTCAGAATATAAGTGATAAACTTGTCTATAATAATAATTGCTATCGAGTGATCCAGAACTTATGTGAAATTTAGGTCAAATCAATAGTGAACCAAGAAGGGATCAATAAAAGCATACAGATGTACAGTAACTGTAGCTAGGTCAAATCAATAGTGAACCAATAAGGGATCAATAAAAGCATACAGATGTGGAATCTTAATTTGACCCTGCTTCTCACATCAGGAAAATAATCCTTCAGCAACACAAAATTGTAATTATTATGTGTATTATAATTAATGGATTTTTTGTAGGTGTTTTTCGTTAGGGAAAATTGTGTCTGAAATTTTAAAGTGGAAATTACAAACTTTAGAAGTATTTTTAAACCTTGAATACACTACAATTTGCATTTCCTGTTGCCCAGGAATATTCTCTGCGACAACAGTGGGATCAAATTAAGATAGCAGATCTGTATAACTTTCCGGAAAGGTGGTAAACCTGAGTGAAATGTCCATCATCATGAAAGTTCAAAGCTTCAAAAGTCAGAAATGGTACGACAACTCAGATGCCAATTTTCTCCCAGATTTTCCACAAAGACATTATTAGATTAACCAGACGTGACCGTTGTAAAAGACTGAAGCTGTGATTTCCCCTTTGCATTAAAAGGTCATAATGTGACACAATGTGCTTAATGTTGAGCTCAATTTTGCTGTGTTGCTGTTTTGCTTCTCAGTGACAAACTGAAAATGGTTTCAACTCTCTGTCCTACATCCAATCATTTAAAAAAGCGTATTGTCTTGTCATAGAAGAGAGAATGGGGTAACACACAGTTTACATACAGAACACACCCAGACCAGAGAAGCAATAAACCTAAGAAACATTGCACAAACATTCAGCGACACAATCTCCCTTCGCATCGTCACCCAGAATAATTTCGGTCCTTGTATTTACATGGCAGTTTATTTCTAATTAGCTGTCTTCCCCCTCATATGGCATACATTCAGCAAGAGAAGGCTTTGAAGTACACCAGGATTAGAATCATTAGAATATTTATAATCAATGTCACAACCCGCCACAACCATGAATTTTGAGAACTAAATAGGGTTGTTGAAGAATAAATAATTTTCGTACAGACATTCGTAGAGTTTGAGATTCGAAGGAGCTGTATCACATACTACACCAAAAACACACAGGTGAAGACATACTTCCCTCTCTGCCCCACAACATTTCCCATTAGCAGGATTCTGTCAGTTACTTAGTCTTTCTTTACAACATACAATAGTACTTTAAATGGCCTTTAAAGTGACAGTTTGGGGGAGTTGATTTCCATAACTCCATTCCGGAATCCTCAGGTGACCATGAACCAGTTTGAAACCAGTTTGCCTCATTTGATCCACAAAATAATGACATCCACTCACTTCCTCTGATATTTTTGGTTAAGATAACAACGTGGTCACTAGAATACAATAACACAACATGTGAAGCCACGGCAGCTGCTGGATTCTTTAAGGTTTCACAGTAAAAATAAAGAAATTAGTTACCTGTACAGCATATGTATATACATTTTATATATATATATTTAAATATATAGGCGGGGTAAAAGTATTGCAGAATTATATTGCATGTATTAATCAATAAACCTGGACGAAAACAAGCGAGTATACAGTATGGGTTGTTTGCGATGGTTCTTTTTGATAAAGCTCAGATGATTTACCACCATTTTTGCCTCCAGGGTCACAATCAGTATATTTCTGCTGACATGACAAGTGGATATCTTTCCAGACACATTTAGTTGGACAGAGAAGCTGGGAAATATTGCCTGTGCCATTGCCAGCAAATCCAACCAACCAGGCCTGACAACGCAGTGTAAAGATATGAGTACACAAGTCAGCTCTCTTGGAAAAACAGAATGGAACCAAAAACATTCATACCAACTCACGCGCACACGCACACGCACCCCCACACACACACACGCACCCCCACACACACACACGCACGCACGCACACACACACACACACGCGCACACACACACACAGACACACACACACACACACACACACACACACACACACACACACACACACACACACACACACAAACCAAATATATGGCTTCTAAACTTGGAATCAAGGCAGTTGAATAAATGGCATTTTCTTCTATATTTCTTTTTTAGTTGATACAGACACAACCAAACTTTGTGTTTAAGCTCAACTTTGGTTTGGAGTAGTTACAATGAAGATATTACCTTTCGGTATTTTTTTTTCTTTACTATTTTAACTATTTACACATCGATGTAAGATCGACCAGCGGTCTAAAACACTACCTTCACTACTATTTTAAACAATATGAAGAGCAATGTATTTATTTTGCTACAACAGCGTTTACAGAAAAAAGGACACCTAAAAACACATTCTGAAAGCGTAAAATGTCATCATTGTCATTTGATTCAAGTCCCTGATTTTGCGTTTTTAAGTCCAGCTCCTGCTAGATTGCATTGTATGGATTCTACACAGTATGCAACAGTTACATTAATGATGTTGTTTCTCAATATCTTTACAATAAAGACAGCAATATAGGTGTTTGGAAGCAGAGTGTAAGGGGTGATACTAAGACTACAGGTGCTGGCATAGTAGAATAGTCCAGTCCCACCTTTGTTAAACTAGTTTAATTGTTTCGACTCTCCAAGTCACACGAACCAAAGAGTTCCTCTTTCCTCTTTGTTGACTCAGACCGACACACAGGACACTCAGTTAGAATGACTGCCGGTGTGGCCCCATATGAAGCCAGCCAGGTCAGTAAGGAAGCCGACCAGTCAGGTCATCCAGACAGAGATAAACAGACGTTTAGATTCACCCATGTGAAGAAGGCCTCTCTCCAGCAGCTCTCATAGGGTCACAAGTTGGAAGACAGCCGGTTCCGGGCTGAGTCTAACTCCGGTATGCTAACGATCGAATCCTTCTTAGGAGCTCCAGGGGCCGGGAGCCCCGACCCAGCCGCCGCTGCAGCCGCCCCCATCCCGGGTGCTCCTCCTGGGGGAGGAGTGGAGGCGAAGGCCACCCGCTGTGGAACTCCCGCGGGTCTCCCCCCAACCTGGACCCCCACCCCAGAGGGCCCAGGCTGGCTGGGGTGAGTGGGCTGAGGGGGGCCAATGGAGGTGGAGGAGGCATGGGTGGATGGGTGGGTAGATTGGGGAGGGCTGGGGCCGGCAGGAGGGGTTCCATCCTGAGGGAGGGAGAGCTGGGAGGCGGAGAGGACACGGGCATCTTGGCTAAGGGTGCCTGAGTGGAGCGAGTGGGTGCTTTTCTGTGAGGAGGGCCTCTGGATGGTGTGCGTGGGGCTGGGAACGTGGTGCTGCACCAGGGACAGCTGAGACCCAGACGGCCCCGCTCCCCCATGTACTGGAATGTCCGTCCTGGATGCGCCAGAGGGCTCTGGACTGGTGGGCTGGAAATAGCCGACCCAAACACTCCTGTTGCATGAGCCATCTGTGGTGGCTGGGACTGGAGAGGAGATGCGGAAACAGGGCTCTGTGACAGGCTATGGACCACCTGGAACCTCCGCAACATACGGGGGGACTGCAGCGTCCCTGACCCTGACCCAGACGCTGACCCTGGCCCTATCGGACCTGGCCCCATCCCCATCCCCATCGGCCCCATCCCCATCCCCATCGGCCCCATCCCCGGCATCCCCATTCCCCCCATCGGCCCCATCCCCATTCCCCCCATCCCCTGGGGGCAGAAGCTCATGGCCACAGCCTGCTGGAGGCTGGCGAGGGCCCCGACCCCAGATGGGCCTGCGGGGGAGAACATGCCCCCAGGGACGGAGGATGTCATGGACATGGTGCGGGGTCTCTGAAGGTCCACTAGTTTGACCATCTCACGGTCGTACTTAACAATCTCCTGGATCATCTCATTCTCATGGTTGTTGAAAACGCCGGAGTTGAGATCATGCTGCACTTTGTGCATCAGAATGGAGTTCTTCTTGCCTGTGATGGAGTGAGGAGGAGGATAAAAGTAGAACTTGATGAGGATGAGGTAGAGGAAGAGGAGAACAAGGGAGGAGGAGGAACACTGACAGTATTTTCTATCCTTCAAACTAGGTATATTGTTTTTGCAAGAAGCAGTGTCACTTCATCAATTATCACCCATTTTGAATGTTATATCATTTTTATGCATCTCTGAGTGATGTTCTATCGATTCCGGGGTCATTTAATGTTTGTGTGTGTTCCTGAGCTATTGTCGTTTAAGCAGGTATAAATACAGCCGGTATGACAAGTTTTGCATTATATAATGAATATCGTACATAGATAACTAAATAACATTCAAAATGGGTGAGTCTTTCCTTTGTCCTGTTTAGAGCATGCTGAAGCAACCCCATAACTCAGGTCAATGCTCGGGCTAGAGTTATCTTTCATAGATAAGTTTGCATCTGCTATTTCTAAGAGGGAGTCCAACATAAAAGGTCAAATAAAGATGTGTTTATGTGATAGCAATACATAATATTAGGGTAAGATGTGAAGATGAATTCTCAATAAAGACAGTGTCACGCCTGAAGTCTGGTTTTATCCTCTACTCCCCTGTGAAAATAACAGGTGCAACCACTTGATAAATCTGGCCCAGTCCCTATTGATTGGACCACTGTTGTGTCTGGCAAACAGTGGGGAATGCAGCATCTGTGGAACCACCTGGGTACCACTAGCGCGGAAAACTACTATCACACAGGTAGTTTATTGTTCTCTTTCTAGGAAGAGAAGCAGGACAACTAGGGCCCCATTTGACTACTTTAAAATGCATCCTTCTTTCTTAGTTCCCTAGGGAATTAATCACTGATCTAACACAAATGGATTGTTGAAAGTTCATGGATCTACTACTGTCAGTTCAGTGATTACTCTAAGGCAGGGAGTGAGGAAGGTGTATTAGTACAGGGCCCAGAGCTCTCTTCAGTACCTATGCGGTCCAGTCGGTCAATGGCCACGGTCTCAAAGGCCCGTCTCATCATGGGATACTCCTCTAGCACCTCATTAAAGTTGTCCACAGACAGGGAGTAGAGACGACAGTATGTCTCCGCTCTGACGCTGGCCGTACGCCGACCCCGCGTCAGCAAACAGATCTCTGATAGAGGGAGACAGGGTCAGGAAACACAGAGATAGAGCAAAACGTCTCAGAGATACAATATATTCATGTTCTATTTCATTATCTGTAAAATATACCATAGAAACCATCCATTATCTATTCCACTACCAGTTGTTTGGGATTGTGGTACACTTCCAATAAAGTTGTGCTAGTTTTCACACATGAAAACCCACAAAGCAGTGGGTATTCTGCTGCAGAATACTCCAGTGATCTCATTATGTCTAAATATTAATTGTTCACTGAATTAAATGAAAGTCTGTGTGTATTGTGGTTCAGGCCCATACCTCCAAAGTAGGAGCCATCAGAGAGCTTCATTCCCAGGGTTCCCTTGGTGATAACGTTACAGACTCCGTGCTGGATAAAGTACATCTTCTTGCCAATGGTGCCCTCTCTGATGATGTAATCACGAGGCTGGAAGACCTCAAAGCGGAGCATGATCAGCATGGCTGTCACAAAGTTGGGCTCTGCGTTGGCGAACAGCGGCATGGACGCCACCAGCTTACGGCAGTTGAAATTGACAATTTCCTGATGATTGGATAGACAAAGTTTGTTAGTAAAATATTTCAAAAACGCTATATCCACCAATTATTCACATTGATGTTTTTTCTTTAGAAATGATTGCTTATGGGTACATTCATGTGTGTGTAAAATATTACTGTTCTCATATTTTTGATTAATAAGATATTCGATGTGTATGAAAATGTTTTATACCATTGGTTAGCTGGAATGGAATGTTTGTATCCTGTATATTTGACCTGTGTATGAATGCACTTATAGTAAGTCTCTCTGGATGAGAGCATCTGCTAAATGACTAAAATGTCAAATGTTACAGGTCTCACATTATTGTATTTATAATATCGTTGTAACATTTATATATTTCTTCGTTCATTTCTTAGAATTTGGGGGATTTGTGTGTATTGTTTAGTAATGGCAGGAAATGTAAGCATATATAAATGTTTTATATTGATGTCATACATTTAGCATTTGACTGTGTAAAACCTAGCAGTACTACTTATTTTTCTGAGAGTGAGGCGGATATATAGCATTTTGCAACAAAAAAAACATGATTATATAGCATCTCTCTGAAATAAAACCATCAAGTGATGGATTTTAAACAAATACATTTCTGTCATTAAACCATGATTAGATAGAGAAAAAACACACCAATCTCTTTCATAATTTCTTTCAACAATAAAAGCTCATTTCCCAGCATTTCTGAAAATGGATATATATCGTTTTGTTTGTGTGTTCATGACGTCCCTGTTTAGGTAGGAACTCAGAGACCCACCTCTCTGAGTGGTTCGTTCAGTTCCTCTAGGATGCTGTCTTCATCAAACATCTTCCCCTGGTACCGGTGCTCATAATAGTCATGGATTTTCTGTCGGAAGTCGGATGGCAGCTTGTGGAAGGACATGTACTGCTCCACTTGTTTGTACTGTAGAGAGAAATAAAGTCAAGGTGCTATCTAGAACCAGAAAGGTTTCTATCTAGAACCAAAAATGGTTATTCGGCTATCCTTATAGGAGAACCCTTTGAAGGACCCTTTTTGGTACCAGGTAGAACCATTTTGAGTTCCAAGTAGAACACCTTCCACAGAGGGTTCTACATAGAACCCAAAATAGTTCTACCTGGAACCAAAAAGGGTTCTACTTCGAACCAAAAAGGGTTGTCCTATGGGGACAGCTGATAAACTATTTGTATCTAAGAGTGTAGAGCTTAAACTGACTCTATGGAGTGGTTCAACCATTCCATCATGAAAAAAAGGGAGACCCATTACTAAAGTGAATGGTGGACAGGCCACGGTGAAAACTAAGGTCTGGTTTTCCAGACAAAGATTAAGTCTATTCTGGACTAAAGAACATGCTAAGTGGAGCATTTTTCTAGCCTAGGACTAGTGATTTTTAGTCTAGGACTAAGTCTACTCTGTCTGGGAAATCAGCTCCGAAAGCTATGCATTACTAAATCAATGCAATGTATCAGGTGGTGTATAACTGGCATGGTGTTTGATCCCAACCCTCCTCAGGATGCCAGTCTGCCAGTCAGGAAGACATAGATGTGGTTGTAAAGCTGTTGAGCTGTGGGAGATGGAGAGATTCCTCTGTGCACTTTTATGTCAGCATTCGTGCAGTTCAGCCCACGTCAAACAGGGAAGCTGTCTCGTAAACATGTCACTCCACACAGCACTCATAAAGCCTTCACAAACACAACACAGGCCTGGGTCTTAACTGGCACTGACACGTCAGAACCCACACACATACTGGCAGACAGACACACACAGACAGACAGACAGACAGACAGACAGACAGACAGACAGACAGACAGACAGACAGACAGACAGACAGACAGACAGACAGACAGACAGACAGACAGACAGACAGACAGCTGAATTAACTGTTTTCCTTCCCTTCTTTCTCAAACCATTAAACATTTACAAAAACAGAATCTGTCATAATTTCAGAGAAAATAGTATATGCAAATCTGGAATGTGAACACTTACAAACACCTTACTGATTGTAATATATAATAATATATGCCATTTAGCAGATGCTTTTATCCAAAGTGACTTACAGTCATGCCTGCATACATTTAACATATGGGTGGTCCAGGGAATCAAACCCACTACCCTGGGGTTACAAACACCATGCTCTACCAACTAAGCTACATACTAAGGTCTAGTAATAGAGTGTTAATAACTGCCTTATTCATGATCTACTACTAGACAGGAGCACCATACAGGTTTACCATACCCCATTTGACCCTCCGCTTTCATCTCTGCCACATCCACCGAGAAGAAGCCATATAATTCTAACAAGCTCGGTTGAATAATTCAAAGGCAAAATAAAGAAGTGAAGTCTCCCATGGGTGATGAAAGCTTTGCTTCCCTAACTTATGCTGTTACATAATGAGATGCTGCGTCAGTGCTGCTGCTCTCGGACAGGCAGGCTGAACTGAAGCTGTGGTGGCATAGGTAGGTGTTGCTGACGTAGTGTGTGTGGGTGTGTGTGGGGGGGGGTGTTGCTGACGTAGTGTGTGTGGGTGTGTGGGGGGGGGTGTTGCTGACGTAGAAACAGCCCAGGACCTGCTGGTGATGCTGATAGGCTAACCATCATAACAACTGAATCTGATGGTGATGCTGATAGGCTAACCATCATAACAACAGAATCTGATGGTGATACTGATAGGCTAACCATCATAACAACTGAATCTGATGGTGATGCTGATAGGCTAACCATCATAACAACTGAATCTGATGGTGATACTGATAGGCTAACCATCATAACAACTGAATCTGATGGTGATGCTGATAGGCTAACCATCATAACAACTGAATCTGATGGTGATACTGATAGGCTAACCATCATAACAACTGAATCTGATGGTGATACTGATAGGCTAACCATCATAACAACTGAATCTGATGGTGATACTGATAGGCTAACCATCATAACAACAGAATCTGATGGTGATGCTGATAGGCTAACCATCATAACAACAGAATCTGATGGTGATGCTGATAGGCTAACCATCATAACAACTGAATCTGATGGTGATGCTGATAGGCTAACCATCATAACAACTGAATCTGATGGTGATGCTGATAGGCTAACCATCATAACAACTGAATCTGATGGTGATACTGATAGGCTAACCATCATAACAACTGAATCTGATGGTGATACTGATAGGCTAACCATCATAACAACTGAATCTGATGGTGATGCTGATAGGCTAACCATCATAACAACAGAATCTGATGGTGATACTGATAGGCTAACCATCATAACAACTGAATCTGATGGTGATGCTGATAGGCTAACCATCATAACAACAGAATCTGATGGTGATACTGATAGGCTAACCATCATAACAACTGAATCTGATGGTGATGCTGATAGGCTAACCATCATAACAACTGAATCTGATGGTGATACTGATAGGCTAACCATCATAACAACTGAATCTGATGGTGATGCTGATAGGCTAACCATCATAACAACTGAATCTGATGGTGATGCTGATAGGCTAACCATCATAACAACTGAATCTGATGGTGATGCTGATAGGCTAACCATCATAACAACAGAATCTGATGGTGATGCTGATAGGCTAACCATCATAACAACTGAATCTGATGGTGATGCTGATAGGCTAACCATCATAACAACTGGACCTGGTGAAGATGGATCAGTCATTGCCTGTGTCTGAAATAGTACCCTTTGCCTATATAGTGCACTACTTTGACCAGGGCTCATAGGGCTTTGGTCAGAAGTAATGCACTATATGGGGAATAGGGTGCCATTTTAGACACAGCCACAGTTCCCATTGTGGCGAGAACATAGAAATGGAAGAAGTAGAATCAAATCAAATCAAATCAAATGTTATTTGTCACATACACATGGTTAGCAGATGTTAGTGTGAGTGAAGCGAAATGCTTGTGCTTCTAGTTCCGAATGGAGTAGTTGTAACATAGAAACCAGTAGTTCTATTATTTACAGGATTTCTATGGTACCATGTACAGATTATACAAATAAAACATGATGTTCAGTTGAACAACTTGAATAGTGGTATCCCAGAGCTAAACATGTGAATTCCAATGAGTATTTGAAGTGGATAACGGTACTGTAATACCCACACCTACTGCTACTCCCAGTTTGAGCATCAACCATATCCCTCTTTGCCTTCTCTGATTGGTGGGTGATGTAGAGGTCATGGGTCAAACCTATCCCCAGGGATTTAGACTCTTAAGTACAGGAGAATGAAGCAACAAAACACTATCAGTTTGGCTGCTGATTGGCTTTAATAGCTGCGGTTTAATGACCTGCTTTTGAAAAACATGTCCAGGTGCCAGATGGATTTTCACAACCTGACAGCACTCCGATGTTTTTGAGAAATGAGAGAAAGGGTTAGCCAATGAGCCACAGCGCTCGGAGGGGGACTGACAAACATCCAAAGAGGGTCAAAATGACACCCATTTTCTGTGTCACGTTGATTGGTCCATATGCTACAGCTAAACAGTGTGAGAGATGTAGCCTAAACATCGGCATTCATGGATTTCTGTTTAGCACTTGGTGGTGGAATAGTTCTCCATTCACTATTGACAGCATGATGGACAATGTTCTATCACTTGTACTTCTACCCAGGGGCATACAATGGGGTACAAACTGTGTCTGACACTATTTATCCCTTACAGTTAAACACAAAAATAGTAAAAATCCACTGAAAGTAAATGGAAATAGATATGTCATAGCGATTATCAATTCATCACTCATCATGTTGACGCTGAACACAACCCCCCGGTCTGCTCCAGTGACACAAGTGACATCAGTGACACTTATACGTCTCTGCAGCATCTATCTTTAAAGCTGTTTCATCTCAACCCCCCCATGGCCTCCCCTTTTCCCTCTCCTCTCTACCCTTTCCTCTCCCCCCAGTCCTCGCTCCTCACCATGAGGAATTCTAATTTGGGTTCAGTGCGGACAGCATTTTCAGATATATAATTAATTCACTGCATTCCGGCCTAAATCACTTCATTATAATACATAGCACATCTAGCAGTGAGTGAGAGGCTGGTGACAGCCAAGTCAAAGCCTGTCTCCCTGTCTCCCATCCCGCCAGAGAGCAGAGGTAAAACAACATCAAAGTCACTACTGCTGTGTTAATTGGATTTCTACGGAATCAGAAACACACTGAGATTGACTCTGAGAGAGCTAATGTCCACGGGATGTTGGCCTGTGCAAGTCTTACATTTTGTTTTATATTTTCCTCCATTGAATGTCTGAATACGTTTACGTACATCTATGAGCTACCGTCTTTAAAAAAGTGAGTTCCAAAAGGATCATTTGGCTGTCCCCATAGGATAACCATTTCTGGTTTCAGGTAGAACTATTTTGGGTACCATGTAGAACCCTCTGTGGAAAGGGTTCTACAGGGAACCCAAAAGTTTTTTTTACTTAGAACCCAAAAGGGTTCTTCAAAGGGTTCTCCTATGAGGACAGCTGAAGAACCCTTTAGGTTCTAGATAGCACCTTTTTTTTCTAAAAGTGTACATACTGATATTTAAACCTCTATATACAGTAAGAACTAATGGTGGCCACAGTAGATCCTAACTCAGTCTGAGTAATGGAGGTGGTCAGAGACTTGATTTGTGTCTGAGAGAAGACAGCCCACATGAAAAAAGACTACAGTTTAGAATCCTATAATAAACTGTAGTAAACTGTAGAAAACTACACTGAGTGTACAAAACATTAGCAACATCTTCCTAATATTTAGTTGCACCCACTTTTGCCCATGGACTACAAGGAATACAAGGTGACATGGACTACAAGGTGTCAAAAGCGTTCCACAGGGAGGCTGGTCCATGTTGACTCCAATGCTTCCAACAGTTGTATCAAGTTGGCTGGATGTCCTTTGGGTGGTGGACCATTCTTGATACATATAGGAAACTGTTTAGTGTGAAAAACACAGCAGCGTTGCAGTTCTTGACACACTCAAACCAGTGCACCTGGCACCTATAACCATACCTCGTTCAAAGGCACTTAAATATTTTGTCTTGTCCATTCACCCTCTGAATGGCACACATACACAAGCCATGTTTCAATTGTTTCAAGGCTTAAAATTCCTTCTTTGACCTGTCTCCTCCCCTTCATCTACACTGATTCAAGTGGATTTAACAAGTGACATCAATAAGGGATCATAGCTTTCACCTGGTCAGTCTATGTCATGGAACTAGCAGGTCTTCTTAATGTTTTGTACACTCACTGTAGTATCCATTGACCATGTGTAGTACTTAAATCAAATCAAATCAAAGTTTATTTGTCACGTGCGCCGAATACAACATTGAAATTCTTACTTACAGGCTCTAACCAATGGTGCGAAAAAAAGGTATGTGTGTGTGTGTGTGTGTAGGTAAGAAAATAAATAAAACAACAGTAAAAAGACATTTGAAAAAATGGGGGGGGGACACAAAATGCAAATAGTCCGGGTAACCATTTGATTATCTGTTCAGGAGTCTTATGGCTTGGGGGTAAAAACTGTTGAGAAGCCTATTTGTCCTAGACTTGGCACTCCGGTACCGCTTGCCATGCGGTAGTAGAGAGAACAGTCTATGACTGGGGTGGCTGGGGTCTTTGATAATTGTTAGGGCCATCCTCTGACACCGCCTGGTATAGAGGTCCTGGATGGCAGGCAGTTTTGCCCCAGTGATGTACTGGGCCATACGCACTACCCTCTGAAGTGCCTTGCGGTCGGAGGCCGAGCAATTGCCGTACCAGGCAGTGATGCAACCGGTCGGGATGCTCTCGATGTTGCAGCTGTAGAACCTTTTGAGGATCTCAGGACCCATGCCAAATCTTTTTAGTTTCCTGAGGGGGAATAGGCTTTGTCGTGCCCTCTTCACGACTGTCTTGGTGTGTTTGGACCAATCTAGTTTGTTGTTGATGTGGACACCAAGGAATTTGAAGCTCTCAACCTGCTCCTCTACAGCCCCGTCGATGAGAATGGGGACGTGCCTGGTGCTCCTTTTCCTGTAGTCCACAATCATCTCCTTAGTCTTGGTTACGTTGAAGGATAGGTTGTTCTTTCTGGCACCACCTGGCCAGGTCTCTGACCTCCTCCCTATAGGCTGTCTCGTCATTGTCGGTGATCAGGCCTACCACTGTTGTGTCATCAGCAAACTTAATGATGGCGTTGGGAGTCGTGCCTGGCCATGCAGTCGTGGGTGAACAGGGAGTACAGAAGGGGACTGAGCACGCACCCCTGGGGAGCTCCAGTGTTGAGGATCAGTGTGGCAGATGTGTTGCTACCTACCCTCACCACCTGGGGGCGGCCTGTCAGGAAGTCCAGGATCCAGTTGCAGAGGGAGGTGTTTAGTCATAGGTTCATGTGTTGAACGCTGAGCTGTAGTCAATGAACAGCATTCTCACATAGGTGTTCCTTTTGTCCAGGTGGGAAAGGGCAGTGTGAAGTGTAATAGAGATTGCATCATCTGTGGATCTGTTTGGGCAGTATGCAAATTGGAGTGGGTCTAGGGTTTCTGGGATAATGGGGTTGATGTGAGCCATTACCAGCCTTTCAAAGCACTTCATGGCTACGGACGTGAGTGCTACAGGTCTGAGTCATTTAGGCAGGTTGCCTTTGTGTTCTTGGGCACAGGGACTATGGTGGTCTGCTTGAAGCATGTTAGTATTACAGACTCAATCAGGGACATGTTGAAAATGTCAGTGAGACTCCTGCCAGTTGGTCAGCACATGCCCGGAGAACACGTCCTGGTAATCCGTCTGGCCCTGCAGCCTTGTGTATGTTGACCTGTTTAAAGGTCTTACTCACGTCGGCTACGGAGAGCGTGATCACACAGTCGTCCGGAACAGCTGATGTTCTCATGCATGCCTCACTGTCGCTTGCCTCGAAGCGAGCATAGATGTGATTTATCTCGTCTGGTAGGCTCGTGTCACTGGGCAGTTCGCGGCTGTGCTTCCCTTTGTAGTCTGTAATAGTTTGCAAGCCCTGCCACATCCGACGAGCGTTGGAGCTGGTGTAGTATGATTCAATCTTAGCCCTGTATTGACGCTTTGCCTGTTTGATGGTTCGTCGCAGGGCATAGCGGAATTTCTTGTAAGGTTCCGGGTTAGAGTCCCGCACCTTGAAAGCGGCAGCTCTACCCTTTAGCTCAGTGCGAATGTTGCCTGTAATCCATGGCTTCTGGTTGGGGTATGTACTGTGGGGACGACGCCCTCAATGCACTTATTGATAAAGCCAGTGACTGATGTGGTGTACTCCTCAATGCCATTGGAAGAATCTCGGAACATGTTCCAGTCTGTGCTAGCAAAACAGTCCTGTAGTTTAGCATCTGCTTCATCTGACCATTTTTTATAGACCGAGTCACTGGTGCTTCCTGCTTTCATTTTTGCTTGTAAGCAGGAATCAGGAGGATAGAGTTGTGGTCGGATTTACCAAATGGAGGGCGAGGGAGAGCTTTGTACGCGTCTCTGTGTGTGGAGTACAGGTGATCTAGAATTTTTTCCCCTCTGGTTGCACATTTAACATCTTGATAGAGATTTGGTAGAACTGATTTGAGTTTCCCTGCATTAAAGTCTCCGGCCACTAGGAGCGCCGCCTCTGGGTGAGTGGTTTCCTGTTTGCTTATTTCATTATACTGCTGACTGAATGCGGTCTAGGTGCGAGCATCTGTCTGTGGTGGTAAATAAACAGCCACGAAAAGTGTAGCTGAGAACTCTCTAGGCAAGTAGTGTGGCCTGCAATTTATCACAATATACTCTACTTCAGGCGAGCAAAATCTTGAGACTTCCTTAGATTTCGTGCACCAGCTGTTGTTTACAAATATGCACAGACCGCCCCCCACCTCGTCTTACCGGAGTGTGCTGTTCTATCCTGCCGGTGCAGCGTGTATCCCACTAGCTGAATATCCATGTCGTCATTCAGCCACGATTCCGTGAAGCATAGGATATTGCAGTTTTTGATGTCCCGTTGGTAGGATATTCGTGATCGTACCTCGTCTAGTTTATTGTCCAATGATTGCACGTTGGCGAGTAATATTGACGGTACCGGCAGCTTTCCTAGTTGTCTTCTGTGGGTCCGGATGAGGCATCCGGCTCTTCGTCCTCTGCATCGCTTCCTTTTGCGAACAATTGGGATGTCTGCCCTGTGGGGTGTTTGGAGAATATCGTGTGAGTCCTGCTTGTTGTTGTTGTTGAAGGAATCTTTGTCTAATCCGAGGTGAGTGATCGCTGTCCTGATATCCAGAAGCTCTTTGTCTAATCCGAGGTGAGTGATCGCTGTCCTGATATCCAGAAGCTCTTTGTCTAATCCGAGGTGAGTGATCGCTGTCCTGATATCCAGAAGCTCTTAGTCTAATCCGAGGTGAGTGATCGCTGTCCTGATATCCAGAAGCTCTTAGTCTAATCCGAGGTGAGTGATCGCTGTCCTGATATCCAGAAGCTCTTAGTCTAATCCGAGGTGAGTGATCGCTGTCCTGATATCCAGAAGCTCTATGTCTAATCCGAGGTGAGTGATCGCTGTCCTGATATCCAGAAGCTCTTAGTCTAATCCGAGGTGAGTGATCGCTGTCCTGATATCCAGAAGCTCTATGTCTAATCCGAGGTGAGTGATCGCTGTCCTGATATCCAGAAACTCTTAGTCTAATCCGAGGTGAGAGATCGCTGTCCTGATATCCAGAAGCTCTTAGTCTAATCCGAGGTGAGTGATCGCTGTCCTGATATCCAGAAGCTCTTTTCTTCTGTAAGATACGATTTCAGAAACATTATGTTTCCAAATAATTTACAAATATCGCGAAAACCCCCCACATAATAGCACAATTGGTTAGGAGACCGTAAAACGGAGGCCATCTCCTCCGGCTCCATTTCCGTTATTTCCATCATTCTTAGTTTAGCTAAATGGTATAGTAGTTGTGCGTTCTCAACAGACATTCGGGTGCTGTCGTAAATTCGCCCTGGCTATCTACTCCGATTTCAGAGCACTCTCGTCTGAGTGTACCAGAGCGCAGAATAATGAATTTACGAGTGATCAACACCAGTTGAATATGGCCGGTGTCAGTAAACGTCGGCAAAAAAGCATAATTAAATTGTTGCCAGCAGCACAGTTACAGTCACCAACGCTCTGGATAACATGAAAACTGCCTAACCAGCTCTGCTAGGGCGAGTAAAATGTTCAGAGTGGTCTCATTTTTGTCTGGAAGTAGCTAGCAGGCTAGCCAATGTTAGCTTGGGTGCTTGACTGCCGTTGTAAGGTCAGAACGTTCAAATCAACCCAACTCCTGGGCCAGAGCGTCCAGTGTGCGCTGCGAGAGCGAAACACCCTGAATTTAACAAACGGACAATCTGACAAGGCTCTGAATTTACGAGTGCACACTGGCACTCCACATTGAATGAACACACCCAATGTCGTTAAATGTCTAACTAGTCATGTGTTATGTTAACTAGCTAGCAAGAGGTTGCATAGCAACAGCATCAACTTCCGGTAGACAGGCGAAGAGCTAGTACGCTCAACTGAAAGCATACTGTTCATTTACAGAATACTAAAATGAACTAATAGTATATAGTATGCAGTATATACTCATTAAGTATGTAGTATACAGTATGTTAGTATGGGTATTGGAGCACAGCTCATGTATTGTGTTCTCTACTGTTTATAGAAAAGTGCAGAAGCGCTGAACCATCCGTTCAGACCCCAGTCTACCTACCTACAGGTTATGGAAATGTTGCATTTTTAGTATTTCTTCAGTAGGTTTCCTGAAGGAGAAAGCCTGTACTTCTATGTCAAAGACAATCAATCAAAAACACTACAGTAAATACTACAGTAATGTCCGCAAAAACATTACTGTAAGTACTACAGTATACTACAGTCAGCAAAGATATTACATGAATTACTATGGTATATACTACAGTTTTCTTTTAATACATAATTTATACTATAATTAACTGTAAATACTACAGTATACTACAGTAAATACAACAGTAAGGTATGCAAAAACACTGCAGTGAATATTCTAGTATTTATACCATAGTATACTATAGTCATTTTTTGTGGAGATCACTTCTGTGGCCGACATGTAAACAATCCTCCATCCACCTACATGCTTCAGGCAACGCAGCTTGGACTGTGAAAGACCTCTGCTGAGTACTGAGCTACGATCCTGTCCAGCCTTTAGGGTGACCAATCCTGCACTAACACACCTGATTAATCAAATGACTCTCGGCTGATTCATTGGATTAGGTGTTTCAATGCTGGGCCATGCACCCACTTCATCTGTCCAGGACCAAGATTGGCTGGTGGCCATCCCCCTGTGCTACAGTGTGAACCCACAGAGACAGACTGACTCCACTCTCATCAGGGGCAGAAGGTTTAAATGACACTTAGTAATATTTGGAGGCATAGAGAATTCCTCCAGCTGAGAGCAGCTTCACTGGACCGACAGTTTCTTTTCTGGGTGTTTTAATAAACATACAGTGGTCCTCAGCTCAGAAACCATAATCCCTAGCAGAGCAGAGTCGTCGGAAAAACTGACAGCAGATTATGAGGAGTAGAACGTTTCTATTGTAATGTACTGACTTGGCCTCTCTGCAATACATGGTGGAGTGGTCAAATGGATTAGAGTTATTAAAGAGACCAGGAAATACAAATGAGAGACAAACTATTACAACTCTTTCAGTTCCATTCAGTGGGAAGAGTTCCATTACACTCCAAGTGCAGTCTGACATGGATGCCTAATCTTCCTTCATTTGATTCAAGGTAGGATAAAAAGATTCCATTCACCTGTTCAAGAAGTTCTAGAACACCAATATTTTGATAAAATATTCTGTAAAATCAGCCACTGTCTGCTGTAAAACCAGTCACTCTCTGCTGTAAAACCAGTCACTCTCTGCTGTAAAACCAGTCACTGTCTGCTGTAAAACCAGTCACTCTCTGCTGTAAAACCAGCCACTCTCTGCTGTAAAATCAGCCACTCTCTGCTGTAAAACCAGCCACTCTCTGCTGTAAAACCAGTCACTGTCTGCTGTAAAACCAGCTACCTGGCAGGTTGTTCATCTCCCCCTGGGAGACACCATTCCTCACCGATGAGAGACACCGTGTATCACACAGAGAACTTTTAGCACCCGTTGCCCGGGGCACGAGAAGAAGGATGAAAGGTAATGGAGAACCGTCTCATTGCAGATCTAATAGAGGTGAAATACAACGAGTAGGATTGGTAACAAAATGTGATCCAATATGATTTACAACTAGGTAATTACATTTCACTCCTCATAGGAAAGACCTTGAAATGAAAAGTAGCATTGCCGTAACAGGATATTATCCTGATATTACAGGATATTGAGGATATTCCCAGACAAACATGACTATTATTGTCCTGACATCTCTGACTATGGCCCAAAATCGCATAGAAAAGGTAAGAGGCAAGAGACTTCGGACCATCTATAGGTCATAAGTCCCCCCCCCTGCTCGGTTCCCCGTAGCGGCCAGTTAGCACTGCACCTCTCAAGGACACAGCCAACAGAGAGAGGGAAGGAGAGAGAGAGAGAAGGACAGGGAGAGAGAGAGTGTGAGAGAGAGAGAGAGAGAGAGAGAGAGAGAGAGAGAGAGAGAGAGAGAGAGAGAGAGAGAGAGAGAGAGAGAGAGAGAAGAGAGAGAGAGAGAGAGAGAGGGGGGGAGGGGGAGAGAGAGAAGGTCAGAGAGAGAGAGAGCAAGAGAAGGACAGGGAGGGGGAGGGAGAGAGAGAGAGAGAGAGAGAGAGAGAGAGAAAAGGTAGAGAGAGGTAGACAGACAGAAAGAGAGAGACCGAGAAGAAGATAGAGATGGAAGGGAAGCACAGAGGGAGTGGGATGAGAGCAACAACGTGTGTGCAAGAGAGAGAGATTGGGTGGGAGAGGCAGGGAAAGGGAGAGAGGGAGATTGGGTGGGAGAGGCAGGGAAAGGGAGAGAGGGGGCCATGGTGAGGACATCACCTTCAGGACGACATTGGCAGCAGGTCTGCTGCCTCATCAATTCTGCTGCTGCCCAGAGGGACGTCATATCTCCCACTCCACCTTTCCCTCCTCTTACACATCTGTCTCCCTCCCTTAACCCCCTTGCTACCCCCAGCCCGCGGCAACGCAGCTCTACCTGGGTGAACACACCCGCTCACTCCGATTGGCTGCTGAGAGGTAGGAACACTCCCCCAGCTCGACAACCACAGAGACTCTGCTTGGAGACAGGAGCCAGGGCTTGTGTTGCTAACGCTGCTGCTAACACCAGGCGACACTACTGCAACACTACTCATTAGCACTAGACTACAGCTTGCTGGCTGGGCTCTGCAGGTATCTACCTGGGATCTACAGAGAAACTATATGGTGTTATACTGCTATACAACAGGTACTATCTGGTACCTATGTCAAAGATCAGTTTGTAGGCCACCTTACTACCAACTAGGTACAACCAAAAGATGCCTAGTGGTTCAATAATAAAATAAAGTAATTCTTACTTTACTTATAAATCACTACATTTTACGATGTCATTGTTACATAGCCTATCATTTGTGAATTATTATGCATAGCAGAAGTAATATGACGGGAAAGAATAGCCTAGCAGTAAAGGAATAATGGTAGTTAATTCATTCATTCATTTAGTAGTACTACTAATACGCAGGAAATTAAGCTATAATTTCACTGCACGTTTCAGGCAACATGATCATCACCATAGTTAGAACACAACTGATTGTTGTTGTATCACTGCAGTAATCAGTATCATCATTAAAACGCTTTGCCGTCACATTCTGGAAGCAGCCCATTTAAAACTGCCACTCATCTGGGGAGCAAAATACATGCCCAAAGGACATCAAACAAACACTTCAGAGGACAGACACGTTTGTGATGGTTGGAGATTTGTCAGGGTGGAGATGTGTCAGGGTGGAGATGTGTCAGAATTGTGATGTGTCAGGGTGGAGATGTATCAGGGTGGAGATGTATCAGGGTGGAGATGTGTCAGGGTTGTGATGTATCAGGGTGGAGAAGTGTCAGGGTGGAGATGTGTCAGGGTGGAGATGTGTCAGGGTTGTGATGTGTCAGGGTGGAGATGTGTCAGGGTGGAGATGTATCAGGGTGGAGATGTGTCAGGGTTGTGATGTGTCAGGGTTGTGATGTGTCAGGGTTGTGATGTGTCAGGGTTGTGATGCGTCAGGGTGGAGATGTGTCAGGGTGGAGATGTGTCTGGGTTGTGATGTGTCAGGGTGGAGATGTGTCAGGGTTGTGATGTGTCAGGGTGGAGACGTGTCAGGGTGGCTTTGATTATGCACGTATGACTGTAAGTCTTTTTGGATAAAAGTGCCTGCTAAATGGCATCCATTGTTATTATATTAATACTACTACCATGGCTAGCTACTAGTCATTTTATTTTACAGATTGTGTTTTATCACCAATGCTCTTAAAAACATTACTTGATAATATAACACCCATAATCGCCTAACTTCATAATATAATTTTATGATCATGTCATTTAATAGTAATTTCATGTGTCAAAATGACTCTATAGTCATGTAGCAGGGATCCAGAGGTGTGGGTCCATTTTCTTTCCCTGGGGGACAGAGTTTTTCCTGATTTGGTAACCTAACCAGGTATAAATCCAGAGGTGTGGGTCCATTTTCTTTCCCTGGGGGACAGAGTTTTTCCTGATTTGGTAACCTAACCAGGTATAAATCCAGAGGTGTGGGTCCATTTTCTTTCCCTGCGGGACAGTTTTTCCTGATTTGGTAACCTAACCAGGTATAAATCCAGACCATATCGGGTATGACAGTGATTCATCAGTTGGAAAAAGGCTTTGTTTGGGCTATGATGGGACCAGAGTTTTTCTAATCAGGTCACATGGTTTAAAAAAGAACTCCTGGAAAAACTCCTGGGCCTAGGGCAGCAACCTTGTTCATATAACATATGATATATTTTAAAATTAGACTAACCTGTGAGGGGTGTTTACACAGACAACACCTGTACAATAGAATTCAAAGGGCTGAGCTTGCTTTGTGCAGGTTTGTATCGTGTAGAGGCCTATGCAACTATAATTAAAAGAGTAACTCAGAGTCTGTCATCACCAGCGTTGTGTTGTTCATTTCAGGTAGGCTAATCATTTTGGATTGAAAAGGTCCCCTCCCCGGAGATGACAGGGCACCCTGGCTGTAGCATATGAAGCTGTGGTTGTTATCCGTAGCCTACAGTTGATCTGTCTGAAAAATCATCTCATTTCCATCCCATACAGCATGTCAGATTGATAACGTTAAGGTGGAGGCTGCTGCAACATTTCTGTGAAGGGTTTTTGTTTGTGTCTGTTGGGAGTGAGGTGTTATCACACTAAATAAATACCGGAGGAAAGAGGAGAGCGCTCTTTGTGCTTTACTAGACGACTTGCCTTGTGCCGGCCCGCACAACCTGTGATTTCTGTGAATCTGATTGGTCAAGACACACACAAGAACCTACTATGACATGAACGACAGATACATTATTGTATGTGAGTTGACAAATCATAAAGCAAAACAGTCTAAAAAAAAATGAAAATGTTTCCCTCTTGTTAACACTTTTGCATCAATATTCTCATTAAGCTAAATGAAAAATGGTGGTGAGCTGCGGGCTGTGTGTTCAGAAGAAAATTGACCAAAAATACAAATTGGGGAAATTATACCACCAACCTAAAGGAACTTTGGAGACTGGAAGGGGCATTTTCTCTGCACAGGTAGAGTCCTGTCTGTGCATGTGCCTGGTACTGCCTCATCATTTTTAACACTTGAAAACACTTCATTTAGTCTACATCATCATGAATATTGAGTCTGGTTGGCTGATACTCGCATCAGAGAGACACAGAAAGGCATAGAGAGGCAAATCACATAAATCATCAACATCAATG